>NW_024730593.1:0-50000 GCF_018991925.1 Homarus americanus
AAAACAAGAAAATGGGGACGTTTCCACTGGGGGACTCGGAAGGTTTTGTGGACGTTTGAGCGTAATATGAATCCTTAAGGTTTTCAGGTTAGCCGTTATCACGATTATGACAACACGAGATAATGAGGTGTATTAAGTTCACACCGATGCATACAAGATATTTCCTTTGAAGTCTAGTTTCTGGATCACTTCCAACACTTCACATAGTTTTCATACATTTATCCCTTTTCCAAAGCAATGTTCTTTTCATAGTTTCATCGGTTACCTGTGGTAACTATGTCCACTAAACGTTTACAGACGTATATAGAATGACCTTCAAACACGATCTAAAATTTAGCCCTTATAGTACACTAATCTGTACTGGTTGGACTCTCCCAACCACCTTATAGATACCGTGAGATCTCCTTAATGCTATGAGTACATACAATTAATATTACATACCTACAGTTGGGTACAATTCATCAAATAATTCCGTAACATTCATGAGGTGAGTTATTCTTTATCAATGTTTCCCCTTTTCTGAGATTCTACAAGCGCCGTGGATTTGAATGTTATGTAGGTAATAGAGTATGAATTAAAGGGGAATTTAAGGATGACAATGATAATGTGCAGTACATGACAATTGTAACATCCTGAATTTTTTAACTTTCACTGAAAGCTTTCATGTTTCCCTCGGCATCTCTTACATTTTAAATCAGCATGTGTTCCTTGTTTTGTGGCATAATTCTTTCTTTTAGCTATAGTTACTTTTTGGGGTACGAGTTATTTGGGTTGACACTCAGGATGGGATGGAGAAAGGAAACTCACAATGTGCTCTCTGTATACATATTGTATTGGACGCACAGTGCAGCTTGGTGCTGCGAAGCAAGCATGGTTACAAGTGTGATATAGATAGACCTGGTTGGTGAGGGTTTTCAGAGGAGGACAGGCAGCGAAGGATGCATAGTCGCCGGGAGGGCCGAGGCCGCCAGGCAGGAGTGGAGGATGAGGTGTTGCTTGCTGGTTGGTGAGTAGAAAGGAGAGTGGTCACCACAAGGACAGGTCTTATATAGCGGAGGTAGGCGTGGTTAATAGTGGACCTCCGTCGTACAGGTGGCGCTGGTTGACCTAGACCACGAGGCATACTCGGGGAATTCGCGGGTCGGCTACTCAGCGACAAACAAGCGTTTGTGGGAGGTATCCACTACAGTACTCCCCCTTCCTCCAGGCGGTGTAGGAGACTTGTTGTCTGCAGGGTTGCATGGCACATGTGAGAACCCAGACGGCGGCGCATCACATGTGAGCCGCCCAACGGCGAGGGCGTGGATGAGCTGGCCGCTAGAAGAGACAACTATCTAGATACACAATATCTGTGGGAGTAGAGAGGAGAAAAAGGGTGTGAGGAGGCGACAATGTTGCTTCCCTCACGGCAGGTACAGAGTCGTCACATGCGCATGCTGGGGTGTGGGCCTCGGTCAGGAGCAGCGGCTGCATCAGCAGGAGCGGAGAGAGTCCGTGACAGCAGCTGGGTCGACGACAGCAGCAGGTGCAGGACAGTAGCAGGGTACCTGAGGGGAGAAAAAGATGGGTGTATGGGTCCGCGTCAGGAGCAGGGGCCGCGTCAGGAGGAGTGGTGGAGTACTGCTGGGCCGGGGCGTCTGAGGCAAGACGGGTGTGTTGGGGTCGGTAGGACATGGTGCTTGGGGCAGGTAGAGGAGTTGGTGTCTGCTTAGAGAAGCAGTGCTGCTCTAGGGTGTCTAACCTGCGGTGTAGAGATGTAGAGATAGTAGCCGATGAGAGCTGCCTCTAGTGGATAAGCCAGTCTTCCATGTTGCTTGAAGACTGGGAGCGTGATCGGTTTCTCCTCCATCCTGTGTGAGTGGTCACTCCGGGGGTCATCATTTGAGGGGTACAAGTTATTTGGGTTCACACTCAGGTTGGGATGGAGAAAGGAAACTCACAATGTGCTCTCTGTATGCATATTGTATTGGACGTACAGTGCAGCTTGGTGTTGGGAAGGCAGCATGGTTACAAGCGTGATGTAGAGAGAGCTGGTTGGTGAGGGTTCTCAAAGGAGGACAGGCAGCTTGTAGGGACGCATAGTCGCCGTGGGGAGTGAGGGCCGCCAGGCAGGAGTGGAGGATGAGGTGTTGCTTGCTGGTTGGTGTAGGTAGAAAGGAGAGTGGTCACCACGAGGTCAGTTCTTATATAGCGGAGGTAGGCGTGGCTTAATAGTTGACCTCCGTCATGTAAGGCGGTGCTGGTTGACCTAGACCACGAGGCATACACTGGGGAATTCGCGGGGTCGGCTACTCAGCGACAAATAGCGTTTGTAGGGGAGGTATCCACTACAACTTTCCACACTGAGCCACAACTGCCAAGTGTTTTGTACTGCGCACATCATTGTCATCCTAAAATCCCATTTAATTCATATTACGCTACATAACATTCAAATGCACCGCGCTTGTAGAACCTCAGAAAACGGGAAACATTGATAAAGGACAACTCACCTACTCAAGGTTCCTAGACCATGTGTTGTATTGTACCCAGGTATAGTTATATCATATTAAGTGTATGTATTCATAGCATTAAGGATCACTCAGGGTATGCATAAGATGAATGTTAAAGTCCAGTTGAGCCGGACTAGTGTACTGTAAGACTGAGGTGGATCAGGGGTTTGAAGGTCTTACTATTTACGTCTGTGAGCGTGTAGCGAACATAACTCCAACAGATATCATATGAAAATACATGAGAACAAATGATCTGGAAAAAGGATAAATATCAGAACTATGTGAAGTGTTGACAGTGATCCAAACTATATGAAAAGGAAATATCGTGTATGCGTCGGTATGAATTTAATACACCTCGTAGCCTTACGTGACATATACCCACGACGGTACAGTGATCAGAGAATCTTATGTCTGTGTTCAAATAGTGCAATGTGTGAGAGGAGGATCCTCATTACAGTTTAAGTGAAATTGATACACCCCGCCATGAACATTCAGCCTTTGTTTCAAGGCGCGTCATACCCGCCTCAGATGCCACGTTGATATTATAATCCCATGAATTTACCCAAGCACTACCAAACCAAGACCTTACCTTAGTGTGTAATTTAGGATTAAAATATGTGTTTATAAGACATGGTGACAATATACCGAAAGTGTTCAGGTGAGAACCATAGGAAACAAAAAGTGGAAATTGAGGATTGGAAACTGTAGGCCTATGTGACGAGGAGCGGCGGTCACTGCCCTCAGTCTTCCTCGTTCTACCGTCACCTCAGGTTAGTGTCCTAGCAGGCTATATCCGCCCTATAATTAAGGTTGATAAATAGAAGTTACTACAGTTTAAAGCTTTGCCGGATATATAAGTGTGATAGGAAGTGTGTTAGGGGTGGGGTAACCGCCCGTCAGGCATTATTCTCAGTCTTCCTCGTTCTACCGTCACCTCAGGTGCCATGTGGTCAGGTACCTTGCCGCCCGGCCGCCATTGTCACTTTGAGCGTCACAACAGGTGGGGACTACTCCCCGCTATGCCAATCCACTGTGAACCTGTGGATTCCCAGCGCATCCCTCCAAATGAATAGTCACAACTAAGGAGACCGTGAGAAACTCTGCGGTCGTCACTTGGAGCGACCTATAATACCAGGCGTAGAAATAGTGCTGGTATGTCTCTAGGTGAAGCCCTCGTCTTTACCCACAGGGCGGTGTCGAACGAAGTGCCTGTTGTGTATACCTAAAAGTCACAGAGTCACATACTTGCAGGTATGGAGTGTAACAGGTGTGTTGAGATGGTGCTACTATGTATGATAACCGACGGTACTAGATCCCACGCAGGTGGAGCAGTCTGATGTGTTAGGGATATTGTAGAAGGAACGACTGAGGCACGGTGGTCACAGTGTGTATGCAATAAGTAGGTTGATGACACCCCATCAATGTAGAGTCTGGGCCCATCTGGTAACATTTCGTTGTTCTTCTGAGGAAGGAATTCTGTATATGTTTTTTACCAGTATGTTTGATAAAGAATAAATCAAGTAAGACATGTTATGGTTTTACACCTTCTTTACCCTTATCGATCTGGTCAATGGAAAACCTAACCCAATGCCTAGTCCACTCTGCCCGCTACCTAACGAGCTACATGCTGTCCAAGGGGTCTGGTGGCAGCGACCCTTAGGAATTAAGATTAGAGTTAAGTTATCCCCTTAGACTTAGTGACCCCAGAATCTGGTAGTATAGTTTCACTACCGGCATTTGGACCAAATTCTCTGGTGTTTTTCTCTGCTAATTCCATGCCTGTAGCTATATGACATGCTTTTTCAAAAGTTAAGTTAGCGGTGTGCATTAACTTATTTTGTATTTTTTCATAATTCAGACCTATCACAAACCAGTCTCTTAGAGCTCGGTTCAAGAACTGTCCAAAGTTACAGTGAATGGATACATTCTTGAAAACTACTATATAATCACATACTGATTCATCTTGCCCTCTATATCTTGTGCCAAATTGTAACTTTCAGCAATCTCAAGTGAAGCAGGATCAAAATGTTGCTTCAGAATCTTGGTAATCTGAATCAGTGAGGAGTCTTTGGGTTTGTCTGGAGCAAGCAGATTGACCAGAGTAGAATAAACATTAGCTCCTACCTCTGTCAAAAACATTAGTTTCCTTTTCTCTTCAAGGGCCTTCTTCTTCTGAGATCACCACCGTCAACCATTAATTCATTTGCCCGGAAGAAGAAGACCATTCTCTCACAATATGATGTGAAGTTCTCCTTGTCTGCATCAATCCCCCATCGGCCGATGTATCCACTGATGCCAGCCATGGTTGCTCTCTTCACTTAAATTCTCCAGGTTCAAGTAGCCTCCTAGTGGTCACTATCCTCTTCCAAGGACTTCACAACACTTTGTGAATCCTATCCTCAAGTAGTGTAGTATCTTCGTTATTTAATGGGAGAATAACAAGCACATGGTCAGTCCTGAGCGCGTTTATTCTCTGGTGTTGGTACAACGTGCCTAACACATTTCGTTTTACAAGCCTAAACACTTTCTGACTTTGGTAAGTAACATAATATATATATATATATTCAATAAAGGCAGCATATAAACATACATATATAACAGAAGGATATATCATTGCTTGGAGCTGCTGCCTGAACAATACAAGTGACCAAACAGGCTGTTCATATTAGTGGCAGCTACTGCAGCAGACTTGTAAGGAACATTGGTGAGCTGCCCATCAACCGTTCCACAACGAGCGTATCCGATATCGAGAATCACTACTTCTGTGAAGCAAACTGTCATACCCTCTGGAGCCAAGACAGTATTGTGGTTCATTGGGATGGTAAGCTCCTTCCATCTCTAACAGGAGAGGAATCTGTTGAACGACTCTCAATACTGATCTCAGGGAAAGGTGTATCCTCTTCAGTAGGGAATGTCCAGTTACTGGGCGTACCACACTTTGTCATGATCGTGATAACGGCTAACCTGAAAACCTTAAGGATTCACATTACGCTCAACGTCCACAAAACCTTCTGAGTCCCCCAGTGGAAACGTCTCCCGTTTTTCTCTGTTTCCCCGCCTTTGTTTAGAGGGAACTTTGAATATAATCCACGGATTTAGTAGCAGACGCTGTATGTTGGGACCTGTTGCCATCCAACCCTTTGTAATCAATTTAATTTTGCTTTTGATAGCTGGAGTCAGAGCATTGTTAGTTGAAGATAATAGTAGGGAATGAAACTGAGTTCATAGTCTCAGTTTCAACGTCAGAGAGTGTACAGTAAATTAATTCATCGGAATGATAGGTGGACTCCCTGGCCTGTTTTGAGTGAGGCCCCAGCCATTTCTACCGTTAGTGAGTGCGTCCTTCAATCACACGGTGTAGCCATTCCCTTCTGTGTTGTAATTCGCCCTTCTTAAGTGATTTAATTAATAGTTGATTGTGCAAGTGTTACAGTAACATAGTTGATATGCTCTGAGTGAAGTCATATTTACGTCTTTAACGTCCCCTGAAACGTGATGTTGTTGTCACCGTTAGTGAGTGCCCGTCCTTCATCCATACAGGTCCCTAACGCAGCCTGGGCATGTAGCGTGGATGTTGTATCCACTATGTCTGGGAGATGTCCGATGTCCAGTAGGATCAGTTACCTTCGTGAGACCCGGCCGTCAGACACTTCAGACTACCTATAGCCCCCATGGCTGGCTCGTCTGGCCCTAACGCTCGGCCTGCGAGGTGGCCCCGGATCACCAAGCCACACACCACTACCAGCCCCTATCATTGGTGGATGAGTGTCTAACTCAGTAGGGCTATTTGTGTGGTGGAATTAATCCACTGACGACTGAGTGTTGTAGTGGCAGTTGCCCTGGTCTTTATGGTGCTAAGTGACTATAAGAGTTGTGTGTTATTGAGTATGTCCACCCAGTAGGGTTGGAAGTGTTATTGAATATGTCCACCCAGTAGTGGTGTGAGTATGTTGAGCCTGAGGGCCTAGTACTAGATTTTCGTCTGTTGGTACAAATAAATTCTTTCTCTAATTTCATATTCATGTTTAAATAAATTTTGTATTTGTATAACTGTGACTATTATTTACCTACAGTATTTACCGTTATTTCTTCCCTATTGCTTGATACTATCATTACATCTACCCACGAGCCTCCTCTCGTCACGCTGCCAATGGTAATAAGTATGAGAGTAAAAGGAATTGTACTGGCACACAGAGGCCCTCATAAATGGTGGCAGTAGTGGCCCTCATAAATGGTGGCAGCTCAGAGGCCCTCATAACTTATCATCAGGAACGGGAGTGGCGCAAGCTAATGCTGTGGTGGATACTTTGAAAGATTGGAATGTCGATGACCGGGTTGTCGCCATGTGCTTTGACACCACTGCCGCTAACACTGGTCATGTTCGTGGAGCTTGTACCTTGACTGAAGAGAGATTGGGAAGAAATCTCCTATACCTTCCTTGCAGAAACCATATCTTGGAAGTTGTTCTTAGAGATGTCTTCAAAGCCGTTCATGGGTCATCTAGTGGTCCTGATGCTCTCTTGTTCCAGAGGTTTAAAAAACAGTGGCATCAAATCAAGCAGTTGGAGTTCAAAGCGGGAGAGACTAATGGGTATATCACTGCGATGTTGAAGGAAAATTCTGAATGGGTGCAAAAAGTTATTGACTACTACATGAAGGCTCTCAAGCAGACTCAGCCCTGGGACGATTACCTCCGACTTAATAATAATAATAATAATAATTAACGGTTTATTGAAAAAATTCTGCAGCCCGAAGGCTGAAAATATACATTGGACATAAATGACTTATTACATACATTGGTAGTTTAACAAAAGCCTTCATTAGAGAAAGGTAAAAAGGACATACAGTGAACATACAGATTAATGTAGGTGTTGAACAGCAAACTCGTAGTGTAGTAACTCCCTCCCATATGGTGTTAGGAGGAACTCACGTGGTGTAGTAGTTCCCTCAGATGGTGTTATGAGGGGCCTCACGTGGTGTAGTAACTCCCTCACAGATGGTGTTATGAGGGACCTCACGTGGTGTAGTAATTCCCTCACATATGGTGTTATGAGGGACATGTGGTGTAGTAATTCCATCACAGATGGTGTTATATGAGTGAGGTTTGGTCCCAGGCCTTCCTATCGTAGACGGATTAACACATAGGTGGTTGTTGTTGGGTCTCGCGGGCCGTTATCACTGGGTACCTGGGACCTCACTGTGTGAAGGTTAACTTGGGTACGACTGTTACTGTTGAGTTGTTCTCACTGACTTAAGCACTGTTCACCACTGTTCACCTCTGTTTAACACTGGTTCCGTTCCTTTCCTAAATGAAATTGTAACTTCTGGCGAGAACTTGTTGATATTCCGGTGGGGAGGAGGGTTCAGGGGAGGGGGTTGGTATGGGCCAACTTAGCAGTTGACCTGGCTGCTCCGAGAGGAGCGCCAGGTGCGTCTTGACCCTTCCGTGGTCAAGGAACTTTGTGTAATATTCCTGGGTGGGACTCCGCCCCGATGGATTCGTTTTGGAAAGCCTGGCCCAGTACACCATGCTCGTTGAATGTCTAAAGCATTATACTCTCTCCAGATATTCATGTTTCAGCACCAGTTCCAGCTAACTATCAAGGAGAAGAAGCTGATTCAGACCATGTCCCTTTTTGTTGCTCTTGTGTTCGGTCCAATGTGGTTCAAAGCTCCTGAAGTGTTCGAAGCTCCAAGCAATGATATATCCTTCCTCAAACAACTTCATTACTATGGGAGAAAATAGGTGAATCAGTTGGAATGGCAGCAACAAAGGCTTTCCAGCGGCATCTCTGGTATTTAGTGAGGAGTCAGTAGCTCTGGCTCTCTTCAGTGATAGTGTTTCGTATGCTGAGAAAAAGAGAAATTCTTGAGTCAATGAACGGAAAGAACGAAAAAAGAATGTCCAAAGAAGCTGAAAGTGACAGAAAAATTCCATCACGAGCTTAAAACCTTGCATCCACAAATACTAACTGCTTCTTTCAAACCACGCTCCTGGATTCTGGATTCGTCTCCAAAGATCCAAGCCAATGGAATGACGATCCACAGTTCCTTCAGTCAAAATTCTACAAGAGTTGCAGGTGGTGAATGATGTGGCCGAAGAGCGGTGAAGCTTATCCAGGACTACAACTCTTCAATTACGAAAAGCGAAGATCAAAAGCAGTACCTGCTTCAGGTGGTCTACACATCGACGTCAGTATCCCAACATAAAGAAGGCTAATCTTCTGTGATGTATGTTTCTCTTACATGTGTTCTTTATGTTAATCTCATATTTTGGATAAAATAAACACCAACAAATAAATATAACAAATAAATCACTTGTATCTGATGTCAGGAACAAGAATTATTTTATAGAGGAAAACATTAAGTATTTTCGGCCCACTTGTGCATACTCCTAAATGAAGCTGTAATTACCTATAATTTCGCCTGAAAAAAATTTTCATGGAAAGGACGCAAATAAACATTGAGCACTAAAATATAAAAAATTACTTTTTGAACCACCTAATATATATATATATATATATATATATATATATATATATATATATATATATATATATATATATATATATATATATATATATATATATATATATATATATATATATATATATATATATATGATACCACAACATATTCTAAACTCATAAATAATCCTCTCAACACTGTCAACACCCAGTTCAACAAAAAACTGAAGTCCCTATTGAGAGGCAAAGCTACGCTCATTAAACATCTTACTTCAACGTCCCCTCCACTGCCATACATGTACGGTGTAATCAAGACCCACAAGCCCAATAACCCAGCAAGACCCATCATTAGCTCAGTTGGGTCAATCTCTTATAAACTATCTAAATGGTTAGTTTCTTTACTAAATCCCCTAGTTGGCAACATTTCTAACTCCAATATCAAGAATAATACGGATCTGGTTGATAAACTCAATAACTTACACATTAATCATGATTTTAAACTGGTCAGCTTTGATGTAACGTCACTCTTTACAAAGGTCCCAGTTGATGATTTACTAGAGTTCCCCATAGATTCCCTGGATAACATTTCACTGCCCGTCTCGAAAGACGACTTCATCGAACTCATCAAACTATGTATTAAGGATTGCAAATTCGAATTCAATGGGGAATATTATGCTAAAAAATTTGGTATGGCAATGGGTAATCCACTCTCACCTGTATTAAGCAACCTATATATGGAATTCTTTGAAAAGAAACTATTAAGTAATATTTTACCACCTTCAGCAGTCTGGTTTAGATATGTTGATGATGTATTATGTCTCTGGCCATGTAATGAGGACCTAAAAGCTTTCCTGCCACAACTTAACAACTTAGCCCCCTCGATCAAATTCACTGTGGAATTAGA
This sequence comes from Homarus americanus, assembly GCF_018991925.1. NCBI lineage: Eukaryota > Metazoa > Arthropoda > Malacostraca > Decapoda > Nephropidae > Homarus > Homarus americanus. The sequence continues at coordinate 9,861 of NW_024730593.1, forward strand.
GCAAGACTGTAAATTGCCATTCCTAGACTGTCTGATACACAGAATAGGTAACACTTTTAAGTTCAGTATTTATAGAAAACCAACTAATGTGTGTTCATACATTCATTATTATTCTGCCACCATATTAAAGTCAAACAGTCAGTATTTTCAACAATGTTTTTACGTGCCTTGAGAATTTGCAGTCCGGAATTCATCGATGAGGAATACAAATATATATATAATATTGGCTCAAACCTTAAATACCCTAGATCTTTCATAGACAAATGCTTAAACATTACTAAGAAAACCTTTTATAGAACTGATCCCAAGCCCACCCATGACCATAAGAATATCTTAATATTACCATTTCACAAAAATTTCTCACACATTCCTGCACAGCTAAAAACCTGGAACGTCAATGTGGCATTTAAAAACTCATGCACTGTTAAACAAATGTTAATCAAGAACTTCCCCAACAACACAATTGGCTGCATTTATAAAGTTCCTTGCAAGGAATGTAATATGTTTTACTTAGGCCAGACAGGTAAAGATCTTGCAACTAGAATTAAACAACACAAATACAGTGTTATGACAGGCCAGGAATCCAATGCTCTGTTTGTTCATTTGAGGGATAACAAGCATTGCATTGACTGGGATAATGCCTCCTCAATATTACCATGTAATTCAATTGATAGTAGGAACATCATAGAATCTAGTCTTATTAAACATACCGAAGCATTCAACATGAATTTGAGTAACGGCTTGTACAAGCTGGACAATTTTGAAATTAAGAAGATTTGTGATCAGGTGAGAAGGCCGGGTCACTTGACCGTCTGACCTGACCACCAACCGTTGTGTGCTATTTGAAGATTAGTAAGGTCATTACCTAATACCTGACCATTGTGGACCTGGTCTCACCCTCCTCTGTATATATACACCTTGATTTGTATTACTCTCTCTAGTCTGTACTCTTACTTTTATCCTCTTCGCCACGATCGGCTTGTTAGCCTGCGATCGGTCACGACTCTTTCCTTTATATTCTTCACCAAGGTCGCTGCTAGCCCCGCATCGTCGTCTCTGTCACGCACTGTTGGCAACACCATGCACGGCCCTGAATGTACCTGAACCCGCTCCAGTGTTGGTCAAGTCTTTGAAAGAGCTCACACTCGCCGTCACAACACTTGGTAGTTGTTCCGAGATAAACCTCACCCGAAAAGTTTGCCCTCACGGTTTCCGGACTTCGGCTTCTTCAATCTTGACAGACCCTTGGGGCGAGAGTCCGCCAGCTCCAAGTAGACACTCAACTGAGTAGTGCCCCTGAGATGCTTATAAACCAACTAGGTCCCCCTGCCCGTCTGTTCACCCCTGAAGATGTGAATTACACGAAAGCGCTTGGGAACTTCGTCTTTTCTTTCCTTGTGGTTATCAGCATATATATATATATATATTAATGTCATGCAAATATGCAAAATTAATTGCGGCTGTCAGGTCATATAGCGCCAAAATGCTAGGCGGGGGATGATATTCGGAACTTCTCTTTTTTAATGTTCAGATATGGCAACCTTACTCACTATCCTCTAACTACCGTCCAATCAGTCTAACATCATTTGTAGGCAAATTACTGGAAGCAATCATTTCAAACTATTCGAAATCGCCTGGAGAAGCACAAGTTGATCAATGATTCCCAGCATGGCTTCACAAGCGGGCGTTCATGTCTAACTAATCTATTAACATTCTTTTCATTAGTTTTCGAATCAGTGGCATTAATGTGATATTCTAAAATGGATTAGGGCGTGGTTACAGGACAGGACACAGCTAGTGAGCATTAACGGCACTAAATCCCATTGGAGCAACGTCACTAGTGGAGTTCCCCAAAGCTCAGAACTTGGACCATTATTATTTATGATATACATAAATGACATAGATATCGGCATAGACAGCAACATATGTAAATTTGCTGATGACACTAAAATAGGACGTTATTAAATCTGACGAGGACTCCAGAAAACTATAGGAGGATCTAAACAAATTTTTCGAATGGTCTGAAAAATGGCAGATGAAATTCAATGTGGACAAATGTAAAGTACTCAGTATAGGAGATGTAAACAGGGAAACTAGATACCAGATGAACAACGATGTTATTGAGAAATCCGATCGCGAGAGAGATAGAGTAATGATAAGGAGGAATCTAAGCCAAGTAAACAATGTGTTTTTGCTCGAAACAAGGCTATAAAGCACTTGGGTTCATACAAGGAGCGTTAGTTACAAGACTAGCGAGGTCATCTTAAGACTATATCTTGGTGACCTAGAGACCTCACTTGATTACTCAGTTCAATTCTGGTCACCATATTACAGAATGGATATAGAACCCTTGGAAAGAATTCAGAGGAGAATGACAAGACTAATCCAGGCATTGGGACCTTGATACAGAGACAGGTTAAAGCATCTATTTGTACTCCTCGAGACGAGAGTGAGGGACGACATGATAGAGGTAAATGGAAGCTAAACAACGGGGACATTACAAAGGTACTCAAACTATCCAACCAGGAGCGAATTGTAACAATGGTTTTAAATCAGACAAATTTCGATTTATGCACGAAATAGGTAAACATTTGCTTGGAAAATAGAATAGTGGACGAGTGGAACACGTTGCCAAATATCACCATTAACTCGAATACGCTGGATAGCTTCAAACATAGGTTGGATGCTTACATGAGCAATAGGGTTGGGTAAATGGGACTGCCCAGTAAGAGCCAATAGGCCCGCTGCAGTTTCCTCCATTCTTGTGTTCTTATGGTGTGTCATGGTGAGGGAGTTGTTGAATGTGACCTCAGGATTGTATTTGTTTGTTTGATAGTAATGGGTGTAGGGTTGTCGATGTAAGGGTTTAGGTACATGTGACGTGGTTGGCGTCTTTTCGTGCCGAAGTAGGTGATTTGTGCTTTGTTAAGGTTAGTTTGTATTCGCCATAGGAGTTTCCATTGTGTAACTTATTCTATTCTCCCTGTGTGCTTTGTCTGTTAGGTGGTCAAGATCTCGTATGTGTCTGACTAGTTGGGTTACATCGTGGCGTACTGTATTGTCAGAGAGACGATGTGTGAGGGGTCGGGTAGGTCATTTGTGTAAAGAATGTATAGAGTTGGGGACAGGACTGACCCTTGTGGGACTCCTGCTTGCAGTATGAAGTAGTCAGAGTGAGCAGGTGTGAATTTTATCCTCATTTTTCTGTCTTTTAGGAAGTTGCATAGTAACTGCTGTGATTTTTGAGGGAGGTTAAAATTGATGCATATCTTATACTTTAGTCCATCGTGCCAAACTGTGTCGAAGGCTTTTTGTACGTCTTTTGTGATGAGCGCTGTCTTGTATGTTCCTTTGTTCATGTGAAGGTAGTTTGTCATTATGTTGAGTGCGTCTTGAGTTGAGTGGTGTGCCCTGAATCTTTTTTACTTTTATCCACTTCACCACTGATCGGCTTGTTAGCCGCTTGGGCGATCGGTCACATCTCTGTTACGCACTGTTGGCAAGTACTGGGCATGCACCGACTTCTATACCTGAACCTGCTCCAGTGTTGGTTAAGCCTGGTCTTGAAAGAGCTCACACTGGTCCCGTTACAACATTCTCTGGTAGATTGTTCCAAGAGTTTACAACCCTCACTCCGAAAACGTTTGCTCTCACAGTTTTCTGGACTTACAGCTTCTTCAATCTTGGGCTGTGACCCTTGTGGCAAGGTCCGCCAGCTCAAGTAAGGACACTCGACTGAGTAGTGCCCCTGAGATTTATACACCCCAACTAGGTCACTCCTTGTCCGTCTGTAGAATAAGCTAGGCAAGTTCAGGCGCTCCAATCTCTTGGGGTAGCTGAATTGCCGAAGTGCAGGCACCAGTCTGGTGGCCCTCCTTTGAGCATTAACCAACTGAAGTCCCTAGCATATCTCGGGACCAGACGGGAGTGACAGTACTCCAGATGGGGCGACCACTCTTGAAGGTCGATACGGGACGGACCGTCTAGATATCTGAACGACCTTCTTATAACCCATAAATTATTTGCCTGATTTACCTTCTTCTCGCAATGGCCCGAAAACTTCAGCTTATTGTCAACATACACACCTAGGTCCTTCTCATATTCAATCTCAACTAGTGCAGTTTCTTCATCCCGTTGGGACATATGATACGCCTCCTTACCGTTAGTACGCCCCAGGTGCATCCTCTTACACTTCGTGACATTGAATCTCAGCAGCCACTTCTTTGATCATTCCTGGAGCCCACAGAGGTCCTTCTGCAGCTCTTCACAGTCCGCTTGGTTCTTAATTTCCCGAAATAAGTTGGCGTCATCGGCAAACGTTTGTATGGAGGAGTGTACAACGTCAGGCATGTCGTATATGAAACAAGCAAACAACAGCGATCCCAATACACTGCCCTGTGGTACCCCACTTGTGACAGGTACGGATGACGATTTCGTGCTATTAATCACCACACACTGCTTGCGGTCATGTAAAAAGTCTTCTATACACGCTAGGACATTTTCCCGAATTCCATACCCTTCCAGTTTGATGTTCAGCCTTTCATGGTATACAATGTCAAAAGCCTTGGCAAAATCTAGGTAAATATTGTCGATATTAGCACCGCGTTCCAGAATATGGGTCCAAATATCCAGTACCTTGAGCAATTGTGATAAACAGGAGCACCCAGGCATAAAACCCGTGTTGGCAATCCTTTACAAGGTTGTTTCGTATTAGATATTCCATTGCGGCATCTCTGATAATACTCTCAAGTACAGTTGGGTCTTCATTTACGTGGTCAATTGAACCCACGTTGTACAGCGTAAAACGAGAAACGCATAAATGAAATAACAGAATATATGGGATTAATTGAAATAGAGACTGGGCCGACCCCCAAACTCCACTTTTTCTGACCTACGTTGTAGTAAAAATAGTATCTTAACTTTATGATGGTATGCACACACACATAATATAGAAAAGAAATAAAAATAAGATACTATACTGTATGAGGTAAAGAAAAATCAAGGTTTAACACTTACGTAAGGTTAGGTTAGGTTAGGTTAGAAAAAATCAAGGTTTAACACTTACGTTAGGTTAGGTTAGGTTAGGTTAGGTTAGAAAAAATCAAGGTTAGGTTAGATTTAACACTTACGTTAGTAGAAGAGATAGGTCGGCGTTTGGGAATGGCGGCTGGTTCCGAGGCAGAGGGCAGATTACTGGCCCTCAGGTGAATCACCATCACTATCCACCATAGTTGTCTGGGCCTCCCTGACAAATCTCTCAAAGTCACCATCACTGTCACTATCACTGGCTTGGGCTGGCTGTGGTGGGTTGCGGGCGAAGAAGTCTGTGATGTTACGCTGATGGCTAGTGTTGATGTTGTCGTGAGACACCTTGATGTACGGCTCCATGGTGTGCAACAGCTGGTTATTGAAGACTTCATAGCGGTTATCGTCAGGGTCGTTGGGAAGGATGAGCTTCAGTTTCTCTGCACACTCGATGGCATCCTTAACATTACCATGCTTTAACTTGTGTTCTCGGGATGACGCACCACCTGCCTCTTCACTGACGTGATCGTCTTCTAACATCTTGTCGGCAGTCACCTCAGGATCCCTTATCATCTCCATAATGTCGTCGTTGGTGGTCTCGGAGAAGCCTGCAGCTGTAACACGCTGCGCAGCTTCTCTTGCAAGGTCCACTGCCACTGCAACAGACAGAACCTCACCAGTCACATGTTGACTCTGCCCCCCCACCTGGAATACCTTACAACACATGCCGCCATGCATGACGAATCGTTGCTACAGACAGCTGATCCCATGCCTCCACCAAGAAGTCAACAGCTTTCTTGACGTTAAATTTCTTCCAAAACTGTTTGGCGCGAACTTCTTGATCCGCCAACTCTTGTTCCTCTTCCTCGTCGTCGCTCTCACTATCGGTGTCACTCAGGTTACGCAACTCATCCTTGGTGTTAGTACAGTCGTTCAGGAGCTTAAACTTCTTTGTAGAGAATGCAGCCTTAACATTGCATATCAACTCCTGGTCCATGGGCTAGATTAACAACGTAGTGTTTGGAGGAAGGAAGACCACTTTTACGTTGGGGTGACGATCCAACAGTCGGAGCGAGTGTCCTGGTGCGTTGTTAAGGAGCAACAAAATGTTGAATGGAACATTCTGTTGCTCGCAGAATTTCTTGACGTTGGGAACGAAACAGTCGTCAAACCAGGAGACGGACAGAGCAGAGAACATCCACGCCTTACGTGCGGTTAGCCAGTGGACATTTAGCTTGGTCATGTCCATGTTCTTGTAGGCGTGCGGTTTGCAGGCTGTGTGGATCACCGAAAACTTGAGTTTACAGGTACCGGAGGCATTGGTGGTAAACAGGACGGTGTTGCGCTCCTTCTGCAATTTCCGGCCCCGACACTTACTGGCAGACTTGACAACGAAGTTCTTGGAAAGTAGCTTTTTCCAAAACAGACCGGATTCGTCCATGTTGAACACCTGGTCGTCGGTGTACTGTCCTTCCTCCATAACGTCACGTAAGAATGGAGGAAAATCACTAGCCGCAACACGGTCAGCACTTCACCACCAATGTTAATGTTGGTGATCTTGTTCCTCTACTTAAACCCTTGCAGCCACCCAGAGGAAGTATTGAAGGGTTTTGGCTCTGCAATTCCCATCTTACGTGCAACTGCTACGTACAGTTCACGTGCGTACTCTTGAACCGACCGCGTGTCCACCTCCATGTTCCGTCGTGCCTGACGAATCAAGTAGCTCACAAGTAAATTCTGCGTCTTGAGAAGCACCTTGTTCTGCCAGTACTTCGCCATTGAAGCACCTGCAGACTTTGTGATGTTCATGTGTTCTTTTATCTTGGCTGCATCCTTCTTGATCGGCTGGGTCGTAGATTCGTTAACACCATGCTGGCGCGCGAGATCAACCTGTCTTGTTCCTTTTTCTAACTCTTGTATTATATTGTACTTCACCTCATAACTCAGGGCACGTCGAATCTTCTTTGGCTTGGGGCGGCTGGGTCCAGGTAATGCAACTTTTTCTATGGTGGTGGAGGTCCAGTGGAAGCCATTCTTACGAGATTAGCGAGATTATCAGAACAATAGAACACAGTATATTCGGGGTGACTGCGAGGATCGTAACTGAGAAGGCTTGGTCAAGCGGCTTCATCCCTACCGCGGCAGGGCACGTCATATTAGATTAAACCAATCACAGCTAGCGGCGGAGGAAAGTAAGGATGCGTGTCCCAATCACAGTCCGATACGTCATATGATGTCACCGATAACGCAACAGACACATACACTGCGCAACCTACTCGCGCCGCTTACCCAACATGGAACGGCGCGGCAGGACCGCCAGTCGCTCTCCGCATAAATGATCAAATTTACCGCGTAAATCAAGCATCCCGCTTCTGGCAAAGTACCGCGTAAATGACAGAACGCGTAAACAAAAACCGCGTAAATCCAGACTCAACTATAAATTTACATATTATGCTGGTCAGGCTCATTGGTCTATAGTTGTTCGTGGAGTGACGATCGTCCTTCTTGAAGATGGGACTCACATAAGCCACTTTCCATTCACTGGGGACCATTTGTTCATCCAGGCATTTACAAAACAGGATCTTCAGGGGCTCGGCAAGCTCGTTGCACAACTCTCTTAGCACTATAGGATGCACCATCTGCTTGTGGGACAGTAGTTGTTCATCTTCAAGGTGGTGTCTGAGGCGAGTGTTGAATAGACTTTCAAAAGTTTTGCCTAGGACTTCTAGTATGCTGATTGGTCTAGAGTTTTGTGGGTCTGTTGGGTTTTTGTTTGGTTTAGATATCATGATGGCTGTGGCTGTTTTAAAGAGTTTTGGGAAGTATCCTGTAGCCAGTTGGGTGTTGTAGAGGTATGTAATGGCTTTGACTGTTTCTGGGGGCAGGTGCTTGAGGATTGCTTGACCTATGTTGCGTCACCTGGTGTTTTCTCTTTGGTTCTGTCGAGTGCTTTTTTTACTTCTGTTGGAGTGAAAGGAGCAGTGAGGATGTGGTTCCGTGTGAGTGTGGAGCTATCTTTTGTGTTATCTTGTAGTGCAAATTTCCCCTACAACTACAACTGCCGTTTGTCGCTGACTACCCGACCCCTTTTCGAATTCCCCAGCCAACGCCTTGTGGTCTAAGGACGGCTACTAGCGCCGCCTAACATAGTGGAGGTCAACTATCAAGCCACACCTACCTCCGCTATATAAGACCTCACCTCGCCGTGACCTGTCCCTTCTTCTACCTACAGCCACGCAGCAAGCAACACCTCCTCTGAGCACCCTCACCAACCAGCTCTCTCTACTCCTCGCTTGTAACCATACTACCACTTCCCAGCACCAAGCTGCACTGTTCATTCAGTTCAATATGTATACAGAGAGCGCATTGTGAGTTTCTTTTCTCCAACCCATCCTGAGTGTGAGACAACATCTCGAAGCCCCACAAATGGTGATCCCCGGAGAATCGCACTCACACAGGATGGAGGAGAAACTGATCTCTCTCCCAGTCTTCAATCACAACATTGAAGACTGGCTAATCCACAAGGAGGCAGCTCTCATCGGCTCTACAGCTACAGTCCCTACACCGCAAGTTAGACACCCTAGAGCAGCTCTGCTCCTCTAAGCATGCAGATGCTCCTCTTCCTGCTGCCCCAAGCACCACGTCCTACCGACCCCAACACATCCGTCCTACCTCAGACGCCGCCCCCAGCCCCCAGCACAGTGTATCTACCCCCTGTTGGTACCATCAACGTTTTGGTGCCAACGCTCGACGCTGTGAGGCTCCCTGCAACCACACGGCAAAGTGACATCGACTGAGACGGGTAGGCGCCATAACCACCACCACTATCAAACAGCACATCACACGCCTTACTTCTGACCTTGACCACTTCACTCCTGCTGCCCGTCACGACCTACTACAAACACTACGTCAGGCGGTTTCTGCTTTCAAGGCTACTGCTCCACGCCAGCCTTCCAACCGCCCTGAACACATTCATCCTGCACCTCCTCCGCCAGTCTGCCCACCATTACCCTTTGCAGCACCACCTCGCTCACAACATTTCTTGGCACCCTCTTTTCTTCCTCAGGTACCCACTGCACCTGTCTTGCACCCTGCTGCTGTCATGGACCCTCCTCCTGATGTGGCCCCTGCTCCTGAGGCGGACCCACACACCCCACCAGGCGCTAATGAGGACTGTGTACCTGCTGCGAGAGAAGCACCACATTCCTCGCCTGTTCAACCTTCTCTTATCCACAACCCTCCTTCTCCCTCTGCTTCTCCCACAGATCTCATGTCTCTAGACAAAGTTATCTCCCGTCCTGGTCGGCTCATCCACACCCTCGCCCGTTATGTAGTGATGGGTTGTCAGACCACAGCTTACATCTCAGAAACAGTCCAGACTTGACCCGACATTAGGGGGGTCAAATGTAAGGGTACCCTTGCAACAACTCAAGGAGTTACAAATCAACTGGCTCCCCTCCCATGTCACACGGCCCCAACAAACATGTAAGAAGGCACCGGCCGACTCTCTCCCAATATACACAATAACCTACATCGCAGAAGAAGTCCAGACCTGACCTCACATTAGCCAGGTCAAATGTAACCCTCGAGCCCAAGTCAAGGGGCCACAAATCAACCAGGGCCTCTCATGTCACACGGCCCCATCTGAAGATTTCTCCAGAATATACAACTTATAGTCTCTGAAAAAGTCCAGACCTGACCCTACATTAGCGAGGGCAAATGTAAGAAGACCCTTCGCCGCCGCCCCCGATCAGCTCAACCTGACGGCTCACCTCCCAATATATAGGACGTCCTAGTCCTCCCTCTCCCCAGAGAGAGAGAGACAGAGAGAGAGTGTGTCTTGTAACCAAGAAGGGCCAGCTACCACGTCCCGAGTCCCGCTCGTAGCCCTCCCTCAGGGGAGCGGCGAGAGGGAGTCAGACAGAGAGACACACAGGGATCGGAGGAGGAGGTCCACCACAGCCGAGTCCCGCTCACGGGAGGAGAGTCATGCAGGACTTCCCTCCCCGACTTCCCTCCGGTGTCCCAGCTAAGCAGTCGCCCTCCCGACACCAGTGTTCCAGCTAAGCAGTCTCCCTGCTAGGCCTTCCCCAGGTCACGTGAGTTTTTGTCAGAGCTTTCCATGGGATGAGTTACTTACGTGGGAAGTGTATTCATTTCATGTTCGTGTCCGAGAATCAGAGTGTCTAGTAACGTAATATGATGTCCTAGTAACGTAAATATAATGTCCTAGTAACTTCAATAGAAGGTGTTATTAATGTGTCCATGTCATGTTCGTAATTAATAAAGAGTTGTAACGAAGCGGTGTTTGAGAAGTCGCCCTTAAGACGTAATAGATGTGTATTGACATATAAGATATGATAAGTGTAAGTCCAGACTAAATAACCAACATCGGCCACGCTACCAAAGTCTTTCTCTCTTATACTCTCTTACTAAATATTCTTCCTATATATATAAATATTCTTCATGCAAGATCCGTCTTGTTATAGTTATGTCTCACATGCGGGATACAACCCTACTGACAACAAGTCTCTTGCATCGCCTGGAGGGAAGGGGGAGTATTGTAGTGGAAATTTCCCCTACAACTACAACTGCCATTTGTTCGAATTCCCCAGCCAACGCCTCGTAGCCTAAGGTCGGCTACTAGCGCCGCCTAACATAGCGGAGGTCAACTATGAAGCCACGCCTACATCCGCTATATAAGACCTCACCTCGCCGTGACCTGCCCCTTCTTCTACCTACAGCCACGCAGCAAGCAACACCTCCTCTGAGCACGCTCTCGAACCAGTTCTCTCTACTCCATGCTTGTAACCACGCTGCCATTTCCCAGCATCAAGCTGCACTGTACATCCAATACAATATGATTACAGAGAGCGCATTGTGAGTTTCCTTTCTCCCAGTGCCCGAGTTAGATCTGTGGAGGCCCATGGGCAGCCTCTTTGTGGAGGCCCCCCCTCATTATAACTACTCAAGAGGGTGGGGTGGCGAGTGAAGCGAGCCTAAACATTTGGAGTTCTGGGGCGCCCCGGGAAAATTTTGAAATTTGAACACTTCTTTGGAGAATTTTGAAGCCATATGTAGTTATATTGAGGAAATTACAACATTGAAAATTGTTTAATTAACTGTATATTTATTGATGGTGTACAAATTCCCAACACACACACACACACAAAAGTGAGACATGACTGGAGTCATTCATGTGGTTTCAAGTCGACCAGCCCTGATATAGCTACTATCGCACATGTCAAAAATTTTCAAGAAACTTCACAGAAAAGAATATATTATTAGTTATTACAGAGAGAAGATTCTTTGCATTAGTAATGAGATAAACCTCTATTCAAATAATGGTTCTGTTTAAGAATGCATGTATAGGCTTCTTTAAGTCCAAGGTCAGATAGATTCAGAATAAGTATTCACTCAACTATAAATAAAATTGAAGTTTTGCATCCAATAGTAAAACAAATAAACAATTTAATGAATTTGATAAAATTATAACAAAAGTATGAACATGTTGGAAAAAACAAGAATTTTAATAAAAATAACCGCCATCGACCATGGATGATGGATATATTGAACACAAACATTGATCAGTTGCAAAATAGAAAATAAACATTACCTTTATTTACAGACCAGGCACTTTACGTGACCTGGCCGCTGCAAAGTTTTTGATCAACTTTTCGAAGTCAATCTCTCTGAGGATGTCATATTCGATACTCATCAAAGCCAGGTGGCTGAGCCTATCATGACACATTGTAGTACGAAGTCTGTTTTTAATAAACTTCATTTTACTGAAAGAACTTTCTCCAGAACAATTTGTAACCATGAGCACCAAGTACATCCGTAACATTATTTCAACATTTGGAAATGTATCTACAACTTTCTTGTCTATCAACAGCTTGTAAAGGTAATGTGCCCTCCCTTTCTCATCATCTTCGTCTTCAAAAAATTGAGTGAAGAATGCTGTAAGCTGCACAAGTTCAACTCCAAGTGCTTGATCCAAATCATTTTTGAACTCAGCAACCAATTTTGCTGCAGCTGCTTCAATTTCGTCACAATTCATTGACTCCAGTTTAGATAAGAACCCGAAAAGTGAACAGGTTTCCTCATAGGCCTTTAACCGTTGATCCAGTGAACTCAGGAACTGATAAATTGCTGGAAGGAAATTCTGAGCCCGAAATTTTTCTGACTGCGAGAGGGCTGCTTCTTCTGATCGTCCATAATCCAATGAATTGAGTCGTACATTACGTTGATGCTTGCGTGTCTGTGAATAATCCCCAGTTTCTGACATTTCCCTTCCCTTCTTCTCATAAACATGGAAGCAATCTCTTTTTTCTCGTACAAAACATTCCAAGGACTTCAGCATTGCTACTGCTGTGTTCAAATCGAGTTTAGGATCTTGCAATGCATGGCTTGTTGCATCAACTCTGCCAAGAATGTCATGCCAAAACACAGCATAAATAGCAGTCTCTAACTTGCACATCTTATCATGGAGACCATTGGCTTCATAACATGTTTTGCTCGTCTCATTTTCACATCTCGCTATTTTAGCAAGTGCTTCACGGATTGGGGGATAACCTTGGACAACTGTTTTCACTGCAACTGCTTGACAGGACCATCTTGTTGTGAAAATCCTCTTTGGCACAGATACCGGGCCAGACGCTACAGTTTTCAATAAATCACTAAGAATTGCATAACGATGTGTAGAAGCTGTGAAAAACACATAAATTGCCTCAAGAGAATAAAAAAAAATGAGATAGCTTCTTGACAACATTCAGCTGCAACTTTTCCAACCAAGTTTAATGAATGACTAACACAGGGTATCCAAATTGCATGATGATTTCAGCTACAACTTTGGCTTGCAGACCATTGTACCTTCCACTCATAGATGTTGCATTATCATAAGATTGCCCACGACCATTTTGAATGTCAATGTCATTGTCTGCAAGAAACTTCATTAATCCTTCAAACATTTCTTGAGCCTTGTGTCCTTGATTTGGCAAGAATTTCACAAATCTCTCAACAGGTGTGTCATGCTCCAAGTATCTGATTATCAGAGTTAGTTCATCAATATGGCCTTCATCAGGGGTGGAATCTAGAGAAATTGAGTAATATTTTGAGAGCTTTATACGTGAGATAATTTCTTTCAGTACTTCATTGCCCATTAGTCTGACAATTTCTTCACAGATGGTTGAAGACAATTACCATAGTTTGTATGACCAGTGCCACGATTAGCATGATTCTGGATGTATTGCCTGAGGAAATCATCATACTCGGCCAAAAGATCTAGTAATCCCAAGTAATTTCCATTATGAGGAGATCCAATTATTTCATCACCTCCAGGAAGAGCTAGCCCTCTTTCACATATAAATTTAAGCACGCTGATCAATAGCTTTAGAAGACTACACCAATACTGTATGTATATTATGTATGCTGTATGTATTGTATATTATGTATGTATATTATGTATGCTGTATGTATATTATGTATGTGCTCCATTTATATACACTATTTATTCAGCCTAGCTAGCAGCGTGTGGCAATGTATTTACCATGTCCCACACGCTTAATTAATGTGCCTGGCGACATATGGAAACTGCTAATGTATCACTTACCACATGTCGCCCGAAAGGCTAGTTGACCCCCAGACAGAGTAAGGAGCGCCACCTGCCTTGTGTACATATCTGTTTATCCAGTAAATAGAACCTACGAAAACTCTACAGGTGTTTGTGTTCGCTCCTGTAGATAGAACTTGATACCCAGAACACATGCATGGCACAGTGAACCAATTTTGCTGGATAATTATACAAGTGAAGTGTAAAGTTTGTGGCAAGACCGGCTTATGGACCCCTGCTCTGTGTCAACCACTGCTAATGGCCGTCTCTTCAAAGAATTCATAGCAACTTTGAGCAGTGTCAGTGACAGTGATTTTCTGTGAAGTGTATAGTGCATTGTGTGTTTAGTGCCATAACTGTGTGACCTTGTTCTAAAGGATTCCCAAGGTAAAAGGCATGTTCTGGGCATTTGTAAGGAGTAAAGTTCAGTGCATCCTCCTCTCGCCATGTCCAGAGGGTGACTGACGAGCTGTCGCCTCCACCCCCTCACAGCGAGACACTGCCTGAGACGCGCACACACACACACACACACGTACGAACACACTGACTGTGGCCATTCCTTTATATATATATTTTATATATATATAATCTACTTATCTGTGCATTTAATTAATTTTTTGTCTCAGATCTTGTTGATACGACGGGCTGACCGGTCAACACTGATTTAAGACACAGTACACAGATGAAGTAATTAAGTCTCGTGCCTTATGCAGTCGTGGAGCAAACGCCTGGATGAGTCAGTCGGATGACAGCTCGGCAGAGATGGATGACCAGGCTGAACAGGACGCTCCAGCTCCCACCACATCGCGCAGCCCTTCACCTCGATATTCAGCATTGTCTTCAGAGATAATTGCTTTAATGAAGTTCATGAGGGATGAAAGGCGCGATGACGAAGCTAACAGACTTGTGGAGAATGAAAAAAGAAGACAAGCAGAGGCAGAGAGAGACCACCAACGGAGAGTGGAAGACAGTGCACGGTTTGAAGCTTTGATATCTCGCCTCACTGTTAACCAAGCCCCTGGCTCTAACACTGCCTTGGTATCGACTGGTTCAGATACCTCATCAATGCTTTCTTTACGCCCCCCCAGCCCCACTTAAAGCGGCTGCTCAAACACCGCCCATCTTGAAGCCTGATGTGCATTTCAAGACTTTTCGTGAATGGCGGCGACAGTGGTCTGATTATGCTACAATGGTGGATCTCCAGAGTTTGTCACAGCCTAAACAACTTATTCAGCTGCGTATGTGCCTGTCCTTGGACACTCAGCGTGTCTTGGAACATACGTTGCAGGTACCTCCGACCTCTTTGTCATCTGTAGAGGAGGTACTGGACATTCTACAACGGCACATCAGAGGGCAGCGGAATGAAACTCTACGCAGGAGGGAATTGTTTAGCTGCAGACAGATGGAGGGCGAGACTTTTGATGCCTTTTATGTACGACTCAAGAATGCTTTGGAAGAGGTAGATATATGCCCAGGTAACCACCAGCAGTGCGAGGAGACCCAGTTGAAGCAGGTGATCCTCATGGGTGTTAAGGACGAGGAACTTGTCCAACGCCTCACTTCCCTCAACTCTTCCTCTTCTCTTAAGGATGTGTTGACGATATGCCGCTCCTATGAGGCTGCCAGATGTGCCACCTCTGCCATCCGAGCTCCCCCTACAGCTGTACACGTTGTGTCCCGGTACTAGAAGGACAAGAAGTCCACTCCAACGCCTTCGCCCACTTCGGTTCCTTTTGTAACAACTGTGGTAAGCAGCACGGAACACAGGTGTGTCCAGCTGCTGAGTCTACCTGCAACAGTTGTGACCGTAAGGGCCACTGGTCATTCACAGTATGGTGCCTAGCCAAACGCGTCCAGTGCAATGTGTGCGGTCGTTTGGGCCACTACGACAAGTGTTGCCATACCAACAAACCCAAGGGACAGCGTCGGCAGAAGCAGCAGTGCCCTTCCACCAGTGAGGGCCGCCCACAGTCTTCCGATCAGAAGCATGACGACCCTGGACAACGCTCGAGCCATATTAGGAAGGTGTACTCCCCCTCGCGTCCCAGGACCAAAGTTCCCAAGCACATCAGCGTCATCGTGACCTACGGCAGTGTGTCATCCTGTCTTCAGATGTTGCCCGACATCGGCGCTGATGCTACAGTCATCGGTCCCCAGCATTTGCAATGCTTGGGGCTCTCTCCAAGTGATCTAGGACCACCACCCAAGGATCTCCAAGCACAAGTCACCTTTGGCAACAGGTCGTGTCAAGCCTGGATTGATGTGCATAAAGGTGTCCCGACTCCTTTGCTGTCCTACAGACATTGTCAAGAGTTGGCCATCATCTCCCAGGGCTTCCCCAAACCAATTCTTGAGGTAAAACACGCCAACAGGGTGCACGAAGGGAGCAGCAACTACCCTGCTGTCGCCCTACCCTTACCTTTTGCCAGTGACACCTCTGAGTCTGTGTCGGCCGACTTTTTCTCTGTGTCAGGAAAGTCCTTCCTTGTTATCATCGACCGTCTCTCTGGTTGGCCGGTTGTCATCAAGTGCGGTAATGACACGACGTCTGCCGCCACCAACAGCAAGTTCCACCACTACTTCCGTGACGTGGGCGTTCCTGTACGCCTGCAAACCGACGGAGGTCCCCAGTTCACAAGCCGGGACTTTGCTGTGTTCCTTGACCGATGGGGAGCCCGGCATGTCTTGTCATCGCCCTATTACCCGCAGTCCAACGGCCACGCTGAGGCTGCTGTCAAATCCCTGAAGCACCTCATCCTTAAGGTGGCCCCTTCTGGGAACATTGACTGCGAGGCCTTCGACCGGGGTCTTCTTGATCTCCGCAACACACCTAACTACACCGGACACTCCCCTGCCCAGGTTTTGTATGGACGCCCCCTTCGTTCTTGTGTCCCTGCTCACCCTCAATCTTTCTCCAAGGAGTGGCAGGCCAAGACAGAGGATTGCGATCGCCGAGCCGCCGAACGTGTTCAAGACGTAGTCGCCCGCTACAACGACCACGCCCGTTCTCTCCCCAGGTTGATTGTTGGCACCCAAGTCCTTGTTCAGGACCCGACCTCCCTACGTTGGGACAAAGTGAGCGTAGTCATGGGTCTCGGTAGGTCACGGAACTACCACGTGCTGTTACCCAGTGGTCGTGTGTGGTAGAGGAACCGCCGTTTTCGCCGCCCCGTAACAAAGCCTTCTGCTGACCCCGCCACCAGTGTTGAGTCCCATACCCTTCCCAGTGATCAAGTCCTTCGACGCTCAGAATGGATCCAAAACAAAAGGTCCGCTCAAGACTTTGCTATGAGCGTATAGGGGGGAAGGAGGTGTATGTATATTATGTATGCTGTATGTATATTATGTATGTATATTATATATGCTGTATGTACATTATGTATGTGCTCCATTTATATACACTATTTATTCAGCCTAGCTAGCAGCGTGTGGCAATGTATTTACCATGTCCCACACGCTTAATTAATGTGCCTGGCGATATATGGAAGCTGCTAATGTATCACTTACCACATGTCGCCCGAAAGGCTAGTTGACCCCCATACAGAGTAAGGAGCGCCACCTCCCTTGTGTACATATCTGTTTATCCAGTAAATAGAACCTACGAAAACTCTACAGGTGTTTGTGTTCGCTCCTGTAGATAGAACTTGATACCCAGAACACATGCAAATACTGCTCAATTTGACCCACTGTCACGTGCCTGAGCGCTCGGGAACTCACATGGCGTGAGGCATAAGTTCATGCCTCCATTCCACATAAGCTATTAATAACTTGTTAATTGTACTTATTATACTATTGTTGTTCTTAGTTACTTAGGTTAATTGTATATTTATGTATGTTATTAATATGCATCATTTGTGTTACTCCGTTAAGTCAAACTAAGAGTAGTATTAATTAATTATATAAACTAGCTAGCAAATGTCCTGGATCACGTGATATGAGACGCTCCTTACCGCGTGGGGACGCTCTCGCAGAGTAGCGAAAAACCGTGGCATAGGATAGACGTGTCCATTCTTTCTCTAGCCTCTACCTTTGTCTAGTGCTTTGTCCAGTCTTCTGCAATGCCCTAGTGGTATCAGGTATTAGTGACACGTTCAGTTAGGCCTAGGAAGGGATCCTGGTGTTAAGGAATCTCCTGTTTGATAGGAAATAACCATTTTGTTGTGATTGTTGTATATATATTGTATGTCTGTGTAATATAGTCATGTTAAGTAATATTCGTTTGGTCTAACTCCTTAACGGTGTATTTTCACCCTTCCGGCAGCACTCTTATTTTATTATACAATTACTTATTCCCTTAAATTCTTGTTTGCTAGTCAGTACTCCCTTTAGAACATAAATTGAATTAATTAATTATCTTCCCTTTTGTGACTCACTTACTTCAACTTGTTCTTACTTATTCAAGTACATTTAGTTGAGTCGGTTTTTGTGGGGATAATTATTGCCGTGTTCCCTGTTTGTTCCTTTATTTGTTAATAACTTTGGGTAGGTTTCACTCCCCAGGTATAAAGGATATTGGGATCGCGACAAGTGTCCGGGAGCTTACCATTGTTGTGTCATATCAAGTGTTGTTACTCGCCAGGTGTTGTTTCATCGCTAAGTATTTTTGGATGCAAGTTGCTGTGTTCACAGTGTTCATTTATATTGCTCCTGTTATTGCTTAAGCTACTGGTGAGTTAACCCTTATCTTGTGTACCAGGTATTTGGTTAATCCCTTGCTGTGTTTCACAGTTGATTGCATTTTAATATTATTAATTAGCTAGCTAGTTAGCTTAGCTGCCACGGTTACTTTTTTTTCGCTACTCGATTTTGAGTTCAACATGTTTGACCTGGAAAGCTTTTTGGCTTCACCTTCAGCCGAAGTACTGAAGGGGCTTACTAAGGCAGAGTGGCAATCCCTCGCTGCTTATTATGAAGTAGAAGGCCGCTCATCCATGAGTAAGGCTAGGTTAGAAGAGGCTGTCCTCAACTACGTTATTGACAATGAAATCATAGCCCAACCGTCGGGAAATTCAGAGGAAATTGTTACACCAAGTAATTTGGCCTGACAAGTTGAACTCAAAAGACTCGAGGTGGAGCTGGAAACTCTCAAACAACGAGGTTTGGCTCAAGGTAGTAATACTTCAACATTCAGTGTAGACAAATGCCTCAACAGTGTTCCTAAATTTAATGAGGAAGAACCAGACATGTTCTTCTCTCTTTTTGAGAAAATTGCCCGACTTAACAAGTGGCCCGCTTCTCAATGGTCTCGACTTATTTATAGATCTTTCACTGGTAAGGCATTAGATGTGTTTTCTGCCGTCTCTGAGAATCAATGTCTAGACTATGCCCTTGTTAAGTCCGCGGTTTTGAGCGCTTATAAACTTGTTCCTGAAGCCTACCGGCAACAGTTCCGTAACTGCCGGAAGACTGACAAACAAACATTTGTGGAGTTCTTCAGGCAGAAACAGGTCCTTTGTCGGAGGTGGATTGAAAGTGAGTCTGCCCATGTAGAACATGACAAGTTTGTTGAACTAATCATGCTAGAGGAGGTTAGAAAGTGTATCCCAGGCGACATTCGAGCACACTTGGATCAGAGAGGTATCTGTACCCTGGCTGATGCTGGTCCAGTGGCTGACCATTATTCCTTAACTTATAGAAATGTAAATTCCAGGTCTTATGCTCCCATGTCCCAGTCCTTCACTTCCATCAAGCGGCCCACACCAATATCTACACCGGGGTCCCTGCCTCTTGTCATACCTGCCCGACCCTCAGGTTCTGCACCATCTACCCCGTGTGAGCCCATGGTCCATGGGACAGGTGGATCTACCCCTACTGGTGAGAGAAACTTTGGTTGTAGGTACTGTAAGAAGCCAGGACATGTCATCAGCGACTGTCTCAAGTTAAAGAAAAGAAATTCCTCTTACCAAGGATCCCCCGCTCTTTTGGTCAGGGTGGCCGAGCAATCGGAGAAATTATTGGAGCCCTGTGTCACTGCCCTCAGTCAGACTGTTGCCCTGGATGCTTCCGCCTCTTCTATGATATCAACCTTTGAACCATTTTGTTCTCCTGGTTCCTTAGCTTTGGATCAATTCAATCAACCCACTTCTGTTAAACTCTTGAGAGACACAGGCTCAGCCTTATCTCTTGTTACTAAAGAAGCTGCTCCATTCCTGGATTCATGCTATACTGGTAGCTGGGTGCTTGTGAACGGTTTGACCGGTGGGTCGCGTATTCCCCTTTGTCAAGTGTACCTGCGGCCATCCATAAAGTCAGGCTAAAAGATAGCTCACCTGTAGAAGGGGTCTCTCTATTGATAGGAAATGACCTCGTTGGCGACATGATGTTCCCTAATGATGTGATCTCATCTTGTCCCACTGCCGAGAATAATACTGTGCAGTTAGAAGTAGACTTTCCAGGGTTGTTCCCTGCGTGTGCTGTGACCCGTAGCATGAGCAGCAGTACAGAGGTAGAAGAGACTAGTGAAGTTGATGAAGTTTCCCTCCAGGACTGTGAGAAGTCCGAGGATAATCTTATCCAGCCGGACCATACTGATCTTGGTCTCAGTGAATATTTTGAGGATTCCCCACAACCAGATAACCTCCAGATTAGTTCTGATGGATATAGGAACCCAGATGTCACTAGTTTTGGTTCCTCTCCCATCACTAGGAGTAAGTTTATTGAGCTACAAGCAGGGGATCCTAAGCTAGTAGGTTTTCTCAATCGGTCAGTTACTGAGACAGAAGCTGAGCAAGAATCAAACTGCTACTACACTAGGTCTGGTGTATTAATGCGGAAGTTCCGTCCCTCCAATTCTCCTGCCAATCACCCTTGGTTAGTTCATCATCAAGTTGTTATTCCCAAACCTTTGCGGCAGGACGTACTTAGTATCGCTCATGATGGGGTGGGTGGTCATTTAGAAATTAGGAAGACCTATGCAAAAATTTTATCCCAGTTCTTTTGGCCTAGGATGAAGAAAGACGTCAGCTCTTACTATCGCACTTGCCATGATTGTCAGGTAGCTGGGAAACCGAACCCCAGTGTTAAACCATTCCCTCTGCAGCCTATCCCAGTCATTGAAGAGCCCTTTAGTAAGGTGGTCATAGATTGTGTCGGTCCCTTACCTAAGACCCCTCGTGGTCATCAGTTCTTGCTAACCATTATTGATTGTGCAACCCGTTATCCTAAAGCCATTCCCTTGCGCCGCATCACAGCGAAGAATGTTATCAAAGCCTTAACCCACTTCTTCACTCAAGTAGGCCTTCCTACAGTGGTGCAGTCAGATCAGGGTTCCAATTTTACTTCCCGGTTGTTTAATCAGGTAATGCAAACCCTGGGAGTCCGGCAGTTGAGGTCTTCGGCCTATCACCCTCAGTCACAGGGGGTGGTAGAGAGGTTTCACCAGACACTATAACTCATGTTGCGCACCTTCTGTCTGGAGACTGGGAAGGATTAGGACGAGGGAGTTGACCTGCTTTTGTTTGCTGTTCGGGACAGTAAACAAGAGTCGCTAGGACTCTCGCCCTTCCAGCTCGTCTATGGACATGAGGCGCGAGGGCCTCTTAAGGTGTTAAAAGAGTGTTGGTTGAGTGATCAGAGCGCGACGCCCTTAGCTTCATATGTGGTCCAATTCACGGAGAAGTTGTGTCTGGCTGTAGAACTTGCCCAGTCCAACTTAAGGTGTGCTCAGGTGAAAATGAAACTGCATTTTGATAAGGCCCATCAGGCTAAACTTAGAGAATTCCAAGTGGGGGAGCAGGTGTTGGCCTTCCTGCCCTTACATGATCACCCTTTTAAATCCAAATACAGTGGTCTATATGAAGTACTAGAAAAACAGGGGTCCGTGAATTATGTGATTAGCACCCCTGAACGGCGTAAGAAAAAACGCCTTATCCATGTCAATTTTTTAAAATCATATCATGTTCGTAACGAAACCCTGGGAAAAGCAGTTGCTTGTGTTGATCAATCCTTGCCAACTTGTATCATTGTGCCAGAGTGTAAGGATGATAAAGATCAGTGTTTTTCTGAAATAATGAATGGGTCTAGTGTAAAAGTGGAAAACTCGACTATCTTGGAGGACCCCAGTGCTAAGTTGTACCATCTCTCTAGTGACCAAGCCAATAATATAAAGTCTCTATTACAGGAGTATCTTTTTATAGTTGGTGATTACCCACTCTGCTGTTCAGTGCTGAAGCATGACGTTGAGACCAGGGGAGCCAAGCCAATCCGACAGCGTCCCTACCGTCTTAATGCCTTCAAGCGGGAGTGTGTGTGAGCCGAGGTACAGCGTCTTCAAGAGCTAGGCCTCGTCGAACCCAGCATCAGTCCATGGGCATCCCCTGTTGTTCTAGTTCCAAAGCCGAATGGGTCAATGCGGCTGTGTGTGGATTATCGCAAGGTGAATGCTGTCACTGAACCAGCGGTTATCCCTGGCCACGCATCGACGACGTGATCGATGATCTTGGACTGGCAAGGTAGGTGACCAAGTTGGATCTCCTCCAGGGCTACTACCAGATAAAACTGACTGAACGCTCCAGGGCCATCTCTGCTTTTGTCACTTCTGAGGGGTTGTACCAATTCACAGTCCTTCCGTTTGGTATGCGGAACGCCCCTGCAACCTTTCAACGCCTCATGAATTTCATCACGTCTGGTCTGGAAGGTGTCCGCTGTTACCTAGACGACCTCATCGTCTTCAGCAGTTCCTGGGAAGATCACATGAGTCGTCTACAAGCCCTCTTCTCCGTACTGGCTGCAAGCAAGCTGACGGTGAACCTCATCAAAACTGAGTTCGGCCATGCCCACGTCACTTTCTTGGGGCATGTGGTCGGACAAGGGGAAGTCCAGCCTATAGCATCCAAAATTGAGGCAATTCAACAGTATCCAGTGCCAGGCGATAAGAAGAGTGTGATGAGGTTGCTGGGTATGGCGGGGTACTACCGCCGTTTTTGTCCAAACTTCTCCTCCGTTGCCTCTCCCATGACTGACCTGCTGAGTGGCAAGAAAACCTTCAAGTGGACTACGGCTTGCCAGGAATCTTTTGAGAATCTTAAATCCCTGCTGGCAAATGCTCCTGTACTACTTGCACCTGACCTCCAGAAACAGTTCACTCTCCATGTCGACGCCAGTGAAACTGGCGCCGGTGCTGTGCTTCTGCAAGAGGGTGAGAGTGATCAAGTGCTTCATCCACTGTGCTATTTTTTTAGAAAATTTAACAAATATCAAAGAAACTATGCCACCATTGAAAAGGAGGCTTTATCACTGATCATGGCACTAGAAAACTTCAAAATATATATTGGCAGCACTGCTTATCCCATTCAAGTGTTCACTGATCATAACCCACTTACTTTTGTTGACAAGATGAAACATACCAACCAAAGACTTTTGAGGTGGGCTCTATCACTTCAGCCCTATAACTTGAACATTTCCCATATCCGCGGAAAAGAGAACGTTTTGGCTGATGCACTTTCTCGAGTCTGATTATTTAGAAACTATGTCTATATGCAAATTATGTTTTTGTTTTATTGTCATTGAGTACCTTGTGTTTATATTATGAATTATTTTGCTTCATATTGATTTAAACTGATTGTGTTAGTTATTACTTTCACTGTGTAGCTGTATATCCATTTTCGCTTCCAGTTTGTTGTAAGCTCACTTTTTTGGGGGAGGTGTCACGTGCCTGAGCGCTTGGGAACTCGCATGGCGTGAGACATATGTTCACGCCTCCATTCCACACAAGCTATTAATAACGTGTTAATTGTACTTATTATATTATTGTTGTTCTTAGTTACTTAGGTTAATTGCATATTTATGTATGTTATTAATATGCATCATTTGTGTTACTCTGTTAAGTCAAACTAAGAGTAGTATTAATTAGTTATATAAACTATCTAGCAAATGTCCTGGATCACGTGATATGAGACGCTCCTTACCGCGTGGGGACGCTCTGGCAGAGTAGTGAAAAACCGTGGCATAGGATAGACGTGTCCATTCTTTCTCTAGCCTCTACCTTTGTCTAGTGCTTTGTCCAGTCTTCTGCAATGCCCTAGTGGTATCAGGTATTAGTGACACGTTCAGTTAGGCCTAGGAAGGGATCCTGGTGTTAAGGAATCTCCTGTTTGGTAGGAAATAACTATTTTGTTGTGATTGTTGTATATATATTGTATGTCTGTGTAATATAGTCATGTTAAGTAATATTCGTTTGGTCTAACTCCTTAATGGTATATTTCCACCCTTCCGGCATCACTCTTATTTTAATATACAATCACTTATTCCTTTAAATTCTTGTTTACTAGTTAGTACTCCCTTTAGAACATAAATTGAATTAATTAATTATCTTCCCTTTTGTGACTCACTTACTTCAACTTGTTCTTACTTATTCAAGTACATTTAGTTGAGTAGGTTTTTGTGGGGATAATTATTGCCGTGTTCCCTGTTTGTTCCTTTATTTGATAATAACTTGGGGTAGGTTTCACTCCCCAGGTATAAAGGATATTGGGATCGCGACACCCACATGCGTAGTTAGTTTAGAATCTATACCTCCAGCTCCCTTTGAAAGACTTGCTGCTGACAAAACTGCTTGAATGTGGTCCTTTGATTGCTCATGGACAACAAGCCTATTAGAATGCTTCCAGTCGCAGAACCCATCAGATGTGAAGTGAGATCTTGAAACACCCATTAGCTTGCAAAAGAAGCAGTAGACCCGCCCATTTGCGAGGGAGAAACAAAGGCAAGAACGCTTTACAGCTTCCCCTTTCGATTCCTTCGCTCAAACATGGCTGGTGTGCATTTGCGACTGACATTGTTTGCATCTTTTTGTACTGCTGATTTTACATCCAAAAATTTAGCATCACTGTTGTGGAGACCCTCAGAACCGTTCGCAGCCCAATAATCAATAAATTGTTTTGTCAAATGCTCTGACCATAAGCTAATGTCAATGTCATAATTTTGTGTAGTTGCCATTTGCACTTCAGGAGGCACATGCTTTGATTCAATTTCAATCTCCTCGGCAGTCTGGTCATTTCCACCTGTAGATAGGCTAGAGCTTCCGTATAAATAGGAAGCTTATGCATCACATGCAGGTTCTTGTTCTGGTTGCCTTGAAGATGAGCTTGCAGAAGCACTGACTAGATGTTCTGAAGCTGATGGACGAGTGAAGAATTCAGTCAGTCGACGTGTTTTGTAAATTCTTTAGCTTCTCTCTCAGCACGTTCTTTAGATGTCTTTCTCTTTGCAGCACCTCTTTCAAAACGTCGTACACCTTTGTGTCCGTCCATTCCACTCATTTCTGCAACAATAATTTTCTGTCAACAAAGACGGACACCTAATTTTTCGTTATAATTAAAAACGTAACACAAATTGGCCGTTTGCTTTTTGCTACTTTATGGAGAGGTTAATTGATTACTTAACTCCCTGGAACATTTGGACGCCAGTATATTTTTAAAATTTGGAATTTTGGGTAAGATTATGACCTATCCCTCTGACTTCTCCCAGTCCCACCCCTAAAGCTCGCCGTCGGTTCGCCTCCTTTTCACCATTGACTATACTGTGTTATACTGTATATACTGATCGTGGAACTGACAGAAACCGTCATTGACATAGTTAATGAACTCAAAATACATAAAAATAACTCAACTTACTTGCAGCCAATCGACCTGTAGTATCTTAAAGGACAATTATATATGTGAACGTATATTCTAAGAGCACACCCACCCACACTCAAGCACAAGCATCAATCGAATCTCTCTCACTCACACTCTCACTGTACATTTGCAAGACATGTTCTAGGAAATGACAACTGACAAGATCATTCATCACTGAGCGGTGACGACTTCACTCAACAAGCACACATGACAATTCTCTGTCTCATTTTACATCTGCAAGACATGTTTGTCTACTCGTGGGAAGTCCACGAATCATGGGCGATGCAGGTCTCCTCTTTCATCGACAGACACATGACAACCGATGTGCAGATACTACAAGACCCAATCCCGTCTGACCGACTGCCAATAAACACAGCCCCCTGATGGCATTCGTAATGGAAGTGATAATGAAAAAAATATTGTATTTGGTTTTTTTAATCTCAATTTCGTTATTCCATGTAGTTCATTTTTAATCAATATATGTTTGTGGAATTCTAAATATATTATTAGCAACAGAAACAAAAGCATTCATCAAAAATATACGGCTCATAGGAAAACCAGGTATTCATGAATTTCAAGGAGTAGCTAGCCTAATTTCTATCACGCTTCTTGCTGAACATAGTTTTACTTGATGGAATAGATAAACATGACTTTTAAAGAATGAAAATAAAAATAATCCAAATGAATAAACAAATATATAAAATATTGTAATATGTGTAGGCCCCCAGATTGTGGAGGCCCCTGTGCAGCTGCCCACTTTGCCCACTCCAGAATCCGGCTCTGCTTTCTCCAACCCATCCTGACTGCGACCTGTAGTTGATTCCTCCCCTACAAGCACCGAACCTTCTAGAATTCCCCAGCCTACGCCTCCAGCACCGCCCACGGAGCGGGGGTCAACTATCTACCCACGCCTACCCCCGCCTTATAAGGCCTGACACAGCTGTAACCAGCCGCTTTTCTACACAGTGCCACCAGCAAGCAACACCTCCTCCTCCGCGCCAGCCTGGCGCCTGCTGCTCCCGCCAGCATCCTTGGCGTCCCTCAAGCCGTGTGTCCGTTCTCTGGGCACCCTCACCACCCAGCTCTCTCTACTCAACGCTTATTACCATGCTACCTACCCAGCAACAAGCTGCATTGTGCATCCAATACAATATGTATACAGTGAGCACATTGTGAGTTTCATTTCTCCATCCCATCCTGAGTGTGAACCAAAATCTCATAACCCCACAAATGGTGACCCCCGGAGATTTGCACTCACACAGGATGTAGGAGAAACTGATCACTCTCCCAGTCTTCAAGCAACATGGAAGATTGGCTTACCCACGCAGAGGCAGCTCTCATAGGTTCTACAACTACTGTCTCTACACCGCAGGTTAGACACCCTAGAGCAGCTCTGCTACTCTAAGCAGACAGCCGCTCCTCTTCCTGCCCCAAGCACCACGTCCTACCGACCCCAACACACCCGTCCTACCTCAGATGCCGCCCCCGGCCCAGCAGAACCCCCTGCCACTCCTCCTTACGTGGCCCCTGCTCCTGACGCAGACCCACACACCCCTCTTATCTCCCTCAGGTACCCCCTGCTACTGTCCTGCACCCTGCTGTTGTCGTGGACCCTGCTGCTGTCATGCACCCTGCTGCTGTCATGGACCCTCTTCCTACTGACGAAGCCATTGCTCCTGACCCAGGCCCACACACCCCTCTTATCTCCCTCAGGTACCCCCTGCTACTGTCCTGCACCCTGCGGTCATGCACCCTGCGGCTGTCATGGAACCTCTTCCTACTGACGAAGCCCCTGCTCCTGACCCAGGCCCACACACCCCAGCAGGCGCATCTGAGGACTCTGTACCTGTCGCGAGGGAAACACAACATTTATCGCCTCAACAACCCTCCTTCTCCCTCTTTTCTCCCACAGATCTCGTGAATCTATACAGAGTTGCCCCCCTCCCCCCTAGCGGCCGGCTCATCCACGCCCTCGCCGTTATATCCCACATGTGGCAGGCGCCGCCCGTTCTGCCTCACATGTGGCACGCAACTCTGCCAACCTCCAGCCTCCCGCCTCGCCCGGAGGGGAAGGGGAGTATTGTAGTGGATTCCTCCCCTACAAGCACCGAACCTACTCGAATTCCCCAGCCTACGCCTCCAGCGCCGCCCACGGAGCGGGGGTCAACGATCTACCCACGCCTACCCTCGCCTTATAAGGCCTGACACCGCTGTGATCAGTCTCTTCTTTCTACACAGTGCCACCAGCAAGCAACTCCTCCTCCTCCGCGCCAGCATGGCGGCTGCCGCTCCCGCCAGCATCCTTGGCGTCCCTCAAGCCGTGTGTCCGTTCTCTGGGCACCCTCACCACCCAGCTCTCTCTACTCAACGCTTATTACCATGCTACCTACCCAGCAACAAGCTGCATTGTACATCCAATACAATATGTATACAGTGAGCACATTGTGAGTTTCCTTTCTTCATCCCATCCTGAGTGTGAACAAATATCTCATACCCCCATGGACCCAACATCTCGTAACCCCACAATCTCATCCGTCCGGTGAGGTGTGTGTGTATGTGAGTGTGTGTGTGTGTGTTGTGTGTAGGTACATGTGTGTATGTGTGTGTGAGTGTCTCCCGGTGGGTCCGTAAGGGTAACCTACAATCCTAGTGTTAAAAACTGTTCGCTGGGGGTATTGTAGTGGATTCCTCCCCTACAAGCACCGTACCTTCTCGAATTCCCCAGCCTACGCCTCCAGCGCCGCCCACGGAGCGGGGGTCAACTATCTACCCACGGCTACCCCCGCCTTATAAGGCCTGACACTGCTGTGACCAGCTTCTTTCTTTCTACACAGTGCCACCAGCAAGCAACACCTCCTCCTCCGCGCCAGCATGGCGGCTGCCGCTCCCGCCAGCATCCTTGGCGTCCCTCAAGCCGTGTGTCCGTTCTCTGGGCACCCTCACCACCCAGCTCTCTCTACTCAACGCTTATTACCATGCTACCTACCCAGCAACAAGCTGCATTGTACATCCAATACAATATGTATACAGTGAGCACATTGTGAGTTTCCTTTCTCCATCCCATCCTGAGTGTGAACAAATATCTCATACCCCCATGGACCCAACATCTCGTAACCCCACAATCTCATCCGTCCGGTGAGGTGTGTGTGTATGTGAGTGTGTGTGTGTGTGTTGTGTGTAGGTACATGTGTGTATGTGTGTGTGAGTGTCTCCCGGTGGGTCCGTAAGGGTAACCTACAATCCTAGTGTTAAAAACTGTTCGCTGGGGGTATTGTAGTGGATTCCTCCCCTACAAGCACCGTACCTTCTCGAATTCCCCAGCCTACGCCTCCAGCGCCGCCCACGGAGCGGGGGTCAACTATCTACCCACGGCTACCCCCGCCTTATAAGGCCTGACACCGCTGTGACCAGCTTCTTTCTTTCTACACAGTGCCACCAGCAAGCAACACCTCCTCCTCCACGCCAGCCTGGAGGCTGCCACTCCCGCCAGCGACCATGGCGTCCCTCAAGCCGAGTGTCCTCACGCTGGGCACCTCACCACCCAGCTCTCTCTACTCAACGCTTATTACCATGCTACCTACCCAGCAACAAGCTGCATTGTACATCCAATACAATATGTATACAGTGAGCACATTGTGAGTTTCCTTTCTCCATCCCATCCTGAGTGTGAGCCAATATCTCCTAACTCTACAAATGGTAACTCCCGGAGATTCGCACTCACACAGGATGGAGGTGAAACTGGTTCACTGTCCCAGTCTTCAAGCAACATGGAAGACTAGCTTACCCACGCAGAGGCAGCTTTCATCGGCTCTACAACTACTGTCTCTACACCGCAAGTTAGACACCCTAGAGCAGCTCTGCTACTCTAAGCAGACAGCCACTCCTCTTCCTGTCTCAAGCACCACGTCCTACCGACCCCATCACACCCGTCCTGCCTCAGACGCCGCCCCTGGACCAGCAGTACCCCCTGCCGCTCCTACTGACACAGCCCCTGCTCCTGACGCAGACCCACACACCCCTCTTTCCTCCCTCGGGTACCCCCTGCTACTGTCCTGCACCCTGCTGCTGTCGTGGTCCCTGCTGCTGTCATGCACCCTGCTGCTGTCATAGACACACTTCCTGACGCAGCCCCTGCTCCTGACCCAGGCCCACACACCCCAGCAGGCGCATATGACGACTCTGTACCTGTCGCGAGGGAAGCACAACATTCATCGCCTCCACAACCCTTTTCTACCTCTTTTCTCCCGCAGATCTCGTGTATCTAGACAGAGTGTCCCCCCCCCCTGGCGGCCGGCTCATCCACGCCCTCGCTGTTATGTCCCACATGTGGCATGCACCACCAGTTCTGCCTCACATGTGGCACGCAACTCTGCCAACCTACAGCCTCCCGCCGCGCCCGGAGGGGAAGGGGAGTATTGTAGTGGATTCCTCCCCTACAAGCACCGAACCTTCTCGAATTCCCCAGCCTACGCCTCCAGCACCGCTCACGGAGCGGGGGTCAACGATCTACCCACGCCTACCCTCGCCTTATAAGGCCTGACACCGCTGTGATCAGTCTTTTCTTTCTACACAGTGCCACCAGCAAGCAACTCCTCCTCCGCGCCAGAATGGCGACTGCCGCTCCCGCCAGCAACCTTGGCGTCCGTCAAGCCGTGTGTCCATTCTCTGGGCACCCTCACCACCCAGCTCTCTCTACTCAACGCTTATTACCATGCTACCTACCCAGCAACAAGCTGCATTGTACATCCAATACAATATGTATACAGTGAGCACATTGTGAGTTTCCTTTCTCCATCCCATCCTGAGTGTGAACCATTATCTCATAACCCTACAGTATTGTAGTGGATCCTTCCCCTACAAACGCTTTTGTCGCTGACTAGCCGACCCTGCAAATTCCCCAGTGTATGCCTCGTGGTCTAGGTCAATCAGCGCCGCCTTACATGACGGAGGTCAACTACTAAGCCACGCCTACCTCCGCTATATAAGACCTGACCTCGTGGTGACTTGTCTCTCTTTCTACCTATACCACCCAGCAAGCTACACCTCCTCCTCCTGCCTGGCGGCCCTCGCTTCCGCCAGCGACCATGGCGACCCACAAGCTGGTCCTCCTCTGAGCACCCTCACCAACCAGTTCTCTCTACATCACGCTTGTAACCATGCTGTCTTCCCAGCACCAAGCTGCATTGCACATCCAATACAATATGTATAAAGAGAGCACATTGTGAGTTTCCTTTCTCCATCCAATCCTGAGTGTGAACCCAAAAATCCCGTACCCCACAGTATATACAAGACTGTAGTGGACTAGGGTGTGTCATACGGAAGCGAGTTTTTTTTTTTGAGTTTGAAAAATCGGCCCATGGTATTAATGATGTAGTTCTATGTGCAGAATCATGTGATATCTTCAGATTTGAAAAGTTTTCATTTTTTGCTAGGTAAATTTTAACTTTAAATCTTATGAAAATTCAGTATTCCCACCCTTTACCAACACCACTAAATAGCTTATTTAAAGTAAAGTAAATGTATCAGGTTAATTTATTAGGATGAAAATGATCCAGAATAGTGAAACGAATGATCTTGACACATTTATTAAATTTAATATTCCTTTAGAAAACAAAATCATCAAATACAAAAACCGGTTTTACTACTACGACCCGGTGTTGCTGCACACCATAGAGAACATGTCTTTCTTGCTTCTGTTTCTACTCATCACCTCCCTGCTGACCACCTGAGCTCGGATGTAGCCTTCCCTCCTCTCCTGGCTGTACACGTGACTGCTGACCTCGCTCACTTGCTGTACACAACGCTCTATACTCTGGGTGTGCGAGGGCCAGGCAGGGACATGCATGGGGTTGTCCAGGAAAGCTCTGACTTGAACATTGGTGAGGCTGCAGGTAAGAGGGGGCTCACTGCCAGCCTGGATGTTATCCAGATCTATGAGATCAGTGAGGGTCTTGGCACCTAGATTGACTTCAGGAGTCTTCCTGACCCTGAAGGAATCGTCACCAACTGATTCGTCATGCCCAGATCCTCTCATAAGTCTCATATCCAAGATCTTTTTGACTGCCACTCTTCTCTCCTCCTCATCCTTACTGCAGAGCATTGTCTGCAGAACTGCCTCGGGATGAGCATACCAGGAAGATCTCCTCACAGTCTGCTCCACAATCTGAACAACCTTCCTTGGCTGACTCCTCAGGAGCTCAAGCTGGAAGAGAACATGCCTCGGACCTTCGGAGAACGATGACTTGACCTTGGTGTTGAACCAATTTGGCAAGTAGACACTCACGATGAATTGGACAATAAGTCTCAGGTTGTGAAGCTGGTTCCCTTTCAGTTTATGATGAGCGACCCAAATTCTGCAGAACCTGAGAGCCGTTGTCAGAGCCACCTAGAATGTGAGACTGGACCTATCTGCAGGTAAGCAAGTCTATCAGGCATGACCCCAGTTTTGATGGCACTGCAAATCATGTAACCATAGTACTGGTCAGTACTCAGGTCGTCAATGACAGTATG
Source organism: Homarus americanus (assembly GCF_018991925.1). NCBI lineage: Eukaryota > Metazoa > Arthropoda > Malacostraca > Decapoda > Nephropidae > Homarus > Homarus americanus. The sequence goes on from NW_024730593.1 coordinate 41,622, forward strand.
TGCAAGCTCAACGAGTGGAGGGCCAACTGTGATTTTTTCAAAGCTCGGATTTATTTCTAACTCAGTGGCAGAGTCCAGCATCTTGCCAAGAGGACCAGACCATCTGTTGTTTGAAAGAGTCTTGCCATCCAGCTCCTGGATCAGATGTCTGAGTGGCAACTCGTTGGTGTGGAGGTCACAAACAATCCAGACCAGCTTCCTCCCAATCTTCCGCTCTATCCACTGTATGACCCCCCCCTTGCCACCCTGTGTTCGTGTTGGTGCTGTCCAATGGCCTGCAGGGTCTGGTCTACGTTCCTCTCTCTGAGCCAGTTCACAATGTTATCTGCCACTATCTCAGCTGGTTTCCTGATGTCATCTTTCTCTGGAGTGAAATGCCACAAATACTTCCCTCCTGGTTCACTGCAGCAGGAGTAGTGTTCCTCCTTCACCATGGCAGGGAACAACTTGTCAGAATGTCCAACTTTCATGAACACTTTAGCGTCATCCCTTCTCCCATCAAAGAACAAACAATTGATTCCATTTTCTCTTATCCCCTTATCAAACTCCTCTTCTAGGTTACTGACAAGTTTCTCCTGAGCTCTCCTTACTTTGTTATGATCTATCACCAGGTGAACATCATCAGGTGTTATCAAACCACCGTCAATCCAGGCAGCTGTTGCTATCTCTGCAGTTTCTCTGAGACCAGTGTGGTGTCGCTTGCTGGCCAGAGCTATGCTCGGGATATCTTTCCTATTTCGAATCTTATGCCTGGAAGGTTTGGGATCATTATTTTCTGGGTTAGGTTTAAAGTCACCATTCTCCTGGTCAGCACTCGGATCAGCCATGGGGAAGTCATTAAACTCTGAATCAGCTTGACTCCAATCATCGGCCTTTTTTACCTTACCCTGGGCCTTCTCAAGTCTCTTTTCCTCGGCAACTCTTCTCCTCTTCTGTCTCTCTGTGGCAGCCTCCTGTCTCTTGGACTCCGGAATATCTTGGCTAGAAATCATGAGAGCCCCTATACTGCCAGTCTTCTCTCTCTGTGCTTTGACAAATGCCAGTTCGATCACAGGAATCTTCAGTTCACGCTTGCAAATACAGGAGATGTGGGCCTTGGATTTACAGTCACGATCGCATCCAAACTCAGGACAGAGAACAATTGGGCACTTGCAAGTAATTATGTCAAATAACTGGTCCAGTTGCTTGGTAAAGCTGTCCTTAACTGCAAGTTTTCCTCTCCCAAGAGAGATATCTCTTGCCTTTTCCCAACTGGCTAGCAGTCTCTCACTAATCTTCTTCTGACTTGTTATGACTGGAGGCTTGAACTGAGCGTTAGCCAGAGTGTACTGTGCCAAGACAGCTTTGGTCATATCACTGGCAATGTCTTTGTTTGTGTAAGTTCTTTGGTTCTTTTCACTGATTTGCCTGATTAAAACACCGTATCTCAAAGCATCTCTCAATGTAGGCAACTCCGACTTCAGGAGCTCTCTCCCAGACCCAAGATAGTAACTGAGATGGCTGGATTTTTGGTTCCTCGTCCTGACACAAGCAGCCATCGCAAATATTATCAACTTATAAATGGACCAGAATCTGAAACAGAAAAAAATATTGTTAGTTGGGTTGTTAAAGAATGAAGTCAGAAAGCAATGTTCACTATTTAATTGTAATGCACTAATGCAGCTGTACGTTAGATTTTCGATAAATTTCACGCTAAAATTTACCTAGCAAAAGGTTGCAAAATATTGAAACTGAAATTATTTTCTGTTTATATACACTAAAATCTACCAAAAAAGTGATGGGCCATTAGTTTTGGCTGATCTTCCCTCCTATGACACACCCTAGTAGTGGACGTCTCCCCTACAAACTGCGTAGCAGTCACCACCTGCTATCACATTCCAACGTGCCGTTGCCTAGCAACGAAACTATTCACCGGCGACTTCTCGGGTTTTCCCAACATGACTCATAGCGGCTGCTGGGTATATAAGCTCTGTCTCTCCATTGAGATTCATTCTGCCCATTTTCCTGAACAAGCAACATCTCCTCCAGCAAGCTCCATGCTGTTAACATTTATTCAACCAGGAGGCCAGCAACAGGCAACATCTTCTCTAACGAAGCTCCTGCACATATACCTCCTTCAACACGCTACTCACCGAACGTCTTCTACTGAGCAGCTCCCCACCACACGGCATCTCCAGCACCAGACTGTCTTCATATAACTTATATATTATACAAGAAAACCACATTAGAGTTTCCTTCCATCCTGAGTGCTAGACAACATTAATATCTCGATTCCCCTACAATGGTGACTCCCGGAGATAAGCACTCACACAGGATGGAGGACGGACGGATCTCTCTGCCGACTTTCAACCACAACGTCGAGGACTGGCTTGACCATGTGGAAGCAGCCCTCGCCGGCTCACGAGCGACCGACGGGCAAAAGTATTGCGCCCTGCTCTGTGCCTTGCCCACGGAAGTGGCCATGCGGGTCTCCCAAACCATTTCCAACCCTCCAGATCACAACAAATTCGCTACCCTGCGGGCTGCCTTGAAGACGTGTTATCAACAGACCAGCCCCAATCTCCTGCAAGATCTATCCTCTACCTCCCTCGGGAACTCAACCCCGGGACGTCTCTGGGAGGAGATGTGTCGGCTGAACTCCCATCACACAGACAGACTCCCCGACTCTATCCTGCGCCAGCTTCACGCACAAAAGCTACCCACAGAAGTACGCAACATCCTGTCCGCAGTAGATTACTCTACGACACCGGAACTATATGCAACCGCGGCAGATAGAATTTTTAAAGAGTGCGCTGCTGCACCCCTTGCCTCCACGGTCACACCAGTACCTACCATCGAACTTGTAAGCCGGGTCAACACCCCTCAGCCGAGCAATACCTCACAAGACATCAAGGACCTGTTGCAAATTTTGAACCGCAGGATGGACACCATTGAGCAGTTCTGCTCCTCCATACCCGCTGCTGCGCCGGTTCCTGACTCACACACTACGCCCTACAAGTTCCGACACACAGCAGCCAACCCCCAGCACAACAAATTTACCCTCTGCTGGTATCACCAGACTTTCGGCCGCAATGCTCGAAACTGTGAGCCCTATTGCACCTATTCGGGAAACGGCAACACGGGAGGCTGGTAGACGCCTCAGCCTCCGTCCCTCCAGGCGTCTCATTACTGCGCGTCACCGACCGCACCTCCGGCAAGAAGTTCCTCATCGACACCGGTTCATCGGTCTGCCTCATCCCTCCCTCACTACGAGACAAGTCAAAGCAACCCTCGTATGACCTGTTCGCTGCCAACGGTACCTCCATCGCCTCCTACGGCGTACGCACCCTCGCCTTAGACCTCGGTCTGCCCAAGACTCTGCGTTGGTTATTCGTGATAGTAGACGTGTCTCAACCCATCCTTGGTTTCGATTTCCTCACCTTCCACAAGCTCGGCGTCAAACCAAGTCATCTATGCCTCATTCATGAGCCTACAGCACGCAAGATCTAGGGTTCTCGTGCCAGACACACGGACGCTATCACCTGTCTTGCGCCTTCCAACGAGTTCTCCTCCCTGCTCGACGAATTCAAGGAGCTTTTTTCACCCCGAGTCTCCCTACCCCCACCACCCACGTCGGGAATTTTCCACCACATCGAAACCAAAGGACCACCAGTCTTTTCACGCCCTCGCCGCCTGCGCCCTGAGCTCCTGTACACAGCCAAAGTAGAATTCAACAAACTACTGCAAGACGGCATCATTCGCCCTTCAACGAGTCCCTGGGCATCGCCTCTTCACATGGTTCCTAAGCGAACACCCGGCGAGTGGAGGGTGTGTGGCGACTACAGAGCCCTGAATCTCATCACCAAACCTGACAGGTACCCTATTCCGCATGTCCAGGACTTTCACCACAAACTTCATGGCAAGACTATCTTCTCGAAGATCGACTTGGAGCGTGCTTTCCACCAGATCCCAGTAGCACCGGCAGATACCCAGAAGACAGCCATCACCACTCCGTTCGGACTCTTCGAGTACACTTTCATGAGTTTTGGCTTACGCAATGCAGCACAGACTTTCCAGAGGTTCATGGACCATATGCTTCGCGACCTCGATTTTGTCACCGTCTACATTGACGACATCCTCGTCGCATCTTCGACGCCTGCCGAGCACCGCCACCACCTACAACTCCTTCTCCAACGCCTGCAGAACAACAACATGAAAGTTCATCCTGCTAAGTGCGTCTTTGGAACCTCGGCCATCGATTTCCTCGGTCACAGAGTCTCGCCCAGTGGCATACAACCCCTACCACAGAAGATAACCGCGATTAGGGAATTCCCCAAACCTGAAACGGCGAAGAAACTCCGAGAGTTCCTGGGTTTAGTCAACTACTACCACCGCTTCATTGACAAAGCTGCCACCGTCCTAGCCCCCCTACACGACCTTCTCAAGGGACGCCCAAATAAGTCTCACAAGTCTCTCATGTGGACTCAAGAGGCTACTACGGCATTCACCACTATCAAACAGCACATCACACGCCTCACCCTCCTGGCCCACCCTGCACCTAACGCCCGGACCACTCTCACAACAGACGCTTCTTCTACTGCAGTGGGCGCCGTCTTACAGCAGGAGATCAACGGAATTTTCATGCCCGTTGCTTTCTTCTCACAACGGCTTCAACCACCACACCTCAAGTACAGCGCTTTTGATCGAGAACTCCTGGCCATATACTTGGCTGTCAGACATTTCCAACACTTCCTCGAGGCCCGTCAGTTCACTATCTTCACTGATCACAAGCCCCTCGTCCACGCCTTCGCTTCAGCTTCCCAGTCACATACACCTCGTGTCCTGCGCCACTTGGCTTACATCTCGGAGTTCTCCAGCGACATCCAACACATTAAAGGCAGCCACAACGAGATCGCCGACGCCCTCTCTCGTTGTATATCCACCATTCTTCCCTCATCTCCACCCATTGATTATGGGCAGCTAGCCGCGGTTCAAGAGAAAGACGAAGACCTGGCAGCATACAAGGCATCCCCCTCAGGCCTCATACTCCAAGAACTCCCTGTTCCTGGCACAAAGATAAAATTGTGGTGCGACGTATCCTGTGGATAGCCTAGACCGTTCGTGCCTCACGTCCACCGCCGCGCTGTTTTCGACCGCATCCATGGTCTCAGCCACCCGGGTGTGCGGGCCTCCCAGCGCCTCCTCACGCAACGTGTCGTCTGGCCCGGCATCAAGTCTGATACTAAGAAATGGGCTGCCCAGTGCCTGGCCTGCCAGTCCTCCAAAATACATCGTCACATACGGGCCCCCTTACAAGCCTTTCCTATTCCCAAAGGACGTTTTCAAGTAGTACACCTCGACATCGTGGGACCTCTTCCATCATCCTACGGTAGCACCTACATCTTCACCTGCATCGACCGTTTCACCAGGTGGACAGAAGCAATTCCCATGCCCAACGCTACAGCAGAGACTACTGTCCGCGCCTTCATGTCCGGTTGGGTTTCCCGTTTTGGCCCCCCCGCAACCGTAATCACTGACCGAGGAGTACAGTTTGAGTCACAACTCTGGCAGCACCTCCTACAGTTCCTCGGCACGTCTAGACAACGCACTACAGCATACCATCCTCAAGCCAACGGCATGGTAGAACGTTTTCACCGGCAGCTGAAGGACGCACTCAAGGCACAGCACGACCCTTACAGCTGGACTGATGCGCTTCCCTTAGTGCTCCTCGGCATCCGTGCATCACACAAGGAGGATATGGACTGTAGCCCAGCAGATCTGACACTAAGCGAGCCCCTTCGGCTACCCGGGGATTTCTCACTCCCTCCTGATCCCAACCAAACCACTCCAGCCGTTCGTCACGACTTACTCCAAAAGCTACGACAAGCAGTTTCTGCATTCAGAGCTACTGCTCCACGCCAGCCTCCTCGGCGCCCTGAACACATCCCTCCTGCACTACTCACAGCCGAGTATGTTTTCGTCAGGCATGATGCTCACAGCAACCCATTACAACCCCCCTACGATGGACCCTTCCAGGTGGTTACCAGTTCGGCAAAGTTCCTGACAATTATCCGGAATGGCAGACATGACACCGTCAGCATAGACCGAGTCAAACCGGCCACCTTACCCGTCGGGCCCCCAGCCCAGCAGCACCATCAACAAACTACGCCTGCACCAGTCCACCCGCAGTTACCACCGGCAGCAACACCACGCCCACGACATTTCTGGGCACCCTCTTTTCACCCTCATGTACAACCTGCTCCTGTCATAGAACCTGCACCTGTAATAAACCTCCCTTCTATCATAGAACCTGAACCTGTAATAAACCTCCCTTCTATCATAGAACCTGCTCCTGTCATAGACCCTCCTCCTGTCATAGAACCTGAACCTGTAATAGATCTCCCTTCTATCATAGAACCTGCTCCTGCCATGGACCCTCCTCCTGACGCAGCCCCTGCAGCAGCAGGAGCACAACAACCATTGCTTGTACAACCTCCTCTAATCCCAAACCCTCTTTCTCCCCCTAATTCTCCCACAGGTTTTGTGTCACTGGATGGAGTTGTTACACGTAGCGGTCGAGTCGTACATACACCTGCCCGGTATGTGTTATGTGTGGGACACAACCCGGACAACATCCAGCCTCCCGCCGCGCCGGGAGGGGAGGGGGAGTATTGTAGTGGACGTCTCCCCTACAAACTGGTAGCAGTCACCACCTGCTATCACATTCCAACGTGCCGTTTCCTAGCAACGAAACTATTCACCGGCGACTTCTCGGGTTTTCCCAACATGACTCATAGCGGCTGCTGGGTATATAAGCTCTGTCTCTCCATTGAGATTCATTCTGCCCATTTTCCTGAACAAGCAACATCTCCTCCAGCAAGCTCCACGCTGTTAACATTTATTCAACCAGGAGGCCAGCAACAGGCAACATCTTCTCTAACGAAGCTCCTGCACATCTACCTCCACAACACGCTACTCACCGAACGTCTTCTACTGAGCAGCTCCCCACCACACGGCATCTCCAGCACCAGACTGTCTTCATATAACTTATATATTATTCAAGAAAACCACATTAGAGTTTCCTTCCATCCTGAGTGCTAGACAACATTAATATCTCGATACCTCTACAAGACCAAAGACCCCAAATATTAAAATGTGAGTAGGCCTATCTCCTCTTTAATTATCGCTAATTTTAATAGTTTAGACATTCATATACTAGATGTATCCATAATTCTCTACAAATAGTGTTTACTATATTTTAATGGGAATGGTAGAGACGCCTAGGGAAATTTTATGTCAAAAAGAGAAATTTTGAGGGCGCTGCTAGGGGAATTTGGCCGAGTGAACCTGGCAATACTGGGCCGCCAGTCGTCAAAACAGTAAGCGCGCTGTGAGATATTGGAGGAACTTATCGGTCGGTCTGCTATTATTCTCGCCATTTCTCTTTTTCTGGACTGGATTTCATCAAAGGTAATACTTGGACATGTTAACCTTCTTGTGCAGTAAGGGTGGAAATGATCATATATCTGGATTCATGAATTTAGAGTAGTTAAATGATGAATATAATTCATAGCATGTTTTTCGTTGTTCAGCCATTGTTTGTTAACTTTCAGTAGCTCACAAACACCGATGTATTGGATAGATTTATATACCCTGTATAATATGTACCATTGCAAACGTATATAAATGGTTTCAAATATATTACAGGGGTTTAAGTAAGTATTCTAGTATTTATTTTCATTGAGTGAAGAAATGTTGGTTATACGATATATGCACCAGGGATACACCCCATTTCGTCACCAATAACAAATCCGTTTCGTCACCAGTAACAGTCGTTGGTATTAGTGACAATTTGTAAGTTATTATTTTACAAGAATAGAAATTACACATTACACACAGACGACTCTAGAAGTATTGTGTTGTTATATTAATTATTTAATAAAGAGAACGACTAAAACATTGGTAAATAAACCAAATGCAGAACAATGAAGAATTATTGTTAATACTCTACATGAATATTAATTGTTTTGTGAAGAAAACGATGCAACATTGGTAAATAAACAAAATACAGAACAAATGAAGGTGATTTTGGCACCAGCGCATAAACCACCAAGCGGTGAGATCATTGCAGGCATATTAACAATGTTTTTATTGGTTAATGTAAAAAACTAACCCGCCAGGGCTGCACAGCACCGACGCAGCCGTATCACGTCCGGCAAATGCCTCAAATTGCATCATATCATGGGAAGTTCTTTCTGTTTAATATACTGGGGAAGTTAAGTAAGGTTAGGTAGGTCTGTTCTTCATGCCCACAAACGTTAAGTAGCATTATTTTAAAATATTCGTTTTTTAACATATTTCCATAAACTACAGCAGTGTCCACTATAATATAACAATGAA
>NW_024730593.1:55000-123269 GCF_018991925.1 Homarus americanus
TTTTTCCACATATACGCGGTGAGTGTCTGGCTCGAGACGCTATTTTTAGATTTGCCCCACCCGCCACCCTGCCTGACTGCCTGTTTTAGCTCATAAAATTCATACAAATTACCCGGCCAGAATATAATTTACATTGTTGGAATTCTTATAATTTGGTGATCATTTTGAATATAAACATCATATATTTTGCATTAAACATACAATTTTTAGATAAAAATTTTTCTCTAGGTAACTATGTTATCTTTTGTGCAAAATATATGACATTTATATTCAAAATATTCCTGGTCTTACAATGAATCCAGCAATGTCAATTATATTATCCTAACTTTAGTTTGAGGTATTATTTATTAAAATTTAGTGGTTATCCCACACATCTCCTTGGGACGGTTGGTGGGGGTTGGGGGGGAGGGAGGGACCGACCGACCATCTGTTACCCCGTGAAGAATTATTTTTTTTTTTATTAACTGAAGATATTTGTTTTAGCTCATAAAATTCATACAAATTTCCCGGTCAGAATATAATTTACATTGCTGGAATTCTTATAATTTGGTGATCATTTTGAATATAAACATCATATATTTTGCATTAAACATACAATTTTTAGATAAAAATTTTTCTCTAGGTAACTATGTTATCTTTTGTGCAAAATATATGACATTTATATTCAAAATATTCCTGGTCTTACAAGGAATCCAGCAATGTCAATTATATTATCCTAACTTTAATCTGAGGTACAGTTGTACCCCACTTAACGCGGTCAATTGAACCCAGAGGGTCCCGCGTTAAGTGAAATCCGCGTTAAGTGAACAACAGAACATATGGGATTAATTCCAATAGAAACCGGGCCGACCCCCAAACTCCACTTTTTGAAGGCACATACCTATGTTGTAGTAAAAATAACATCTTAATTTTATGATGGTACATGCACACAATTAATACTTAAGAGAAATAGAGAAATACAGTCGCCAAGTTAATGTCCATTCAAATAATGGACTCAACTCCCTCCCACTCTCACACTACACTGCCGGCTCTTCCCTCTCAGAGAAATTTTTGGGGGAAAACCACTAAATTTTAATAAATAATACCTCAAACTAAAGTTAGGATAATACAATTGACATTGCTGGATTCCTTGTAAGACCAGGAATATTTTGAATATAAATGTCATATATTTTGCACAAAAGATAACATAGTTACCTAGAGAAAAAATTTTATCTAAAATTTGTATGTTTAATGCAAAATATATGATGTTTATATTCAAAATGATCACCAAATTATAAGAATTCCAGCAATGCAAATTATATTCTGACCGGGTAATTTGTATGAATTTTATGAGCTAAAACAAATATCTTCAGTTAATAAAAAAAAAATAATCTTCACGACACTATCTGTCAATCAAAGTACCCCACCTTGCCTCCCCCCCTCTTCCAACCGCGCGGTCAGTCCCAACCCTCCCCCCCACCCCCCACCAATCCTCCCTTCCAGAGTTTTTAACATTTAGTATTAAATAATACTGTAGGTTATTGTATATTGGAAGAGAGTCGGCTGGTGCCTTCTTACATGTTTTGTTGGGGCCACATGTCACATTGGAGGGGAGCTGGGCTGATTTACAATCCTTGGTCAACCGCAGAGTTACCCTATACTTTTGACCTCCCTAATGTCGGGTCAAGTCTGGCTTTCCTTGCGATGTAAGCTGTGGTCTGACAACCCCTCACTACATAACATATTTACTCAGAATAAACTTTACATCTAAAATTTGTATGTCTAATGCAAAATATATGATGTTTATATTCAAAATGATCACCAAATTATAAGAATTCCAGCAATGTAAATTATATTCTGGCCGGGTAATTTGTATGAATTTTATGAGCTAAAACAAATATCTTCAGTTAATAAAAAAAAAAATATATCTTCAACACTATCTGTCAATCAAAGTACCCCACCTTGCCTCCCCCCCTCTTCCAACCGCGCGGTCAGTCCCAACCCTCCCCCCACCCCCCACCAATCCTCCATTCAAGAGTTTTTAACATTTAGTATTAAATAATACCTCAGATTAAAGTTAGGATAATATAATTGACATTGCTGGATTCCTTGTAAGACCAGGAATATTTTGAATATAAATGTCATATATTTTGCACAAAAGATAACATATTTACTCAAGAGTAAACATTACATCTAAAATTTGTAGGCTATGTCTAATGCAAAGTCTATGATGTTTATATTCAAAATGATCATCTAATTATAAGAATTCCAGCAATGTAAATTATATTCTGACTGGGTAATTTGTATGAATTTTATGAGCTAAAACAAATATCTTCAGTTAATAAAAAAAAAAAATATTCTTCATTGTAACAGATGGTCGGTCGGTCCCTCCTTCCCTCCCCCCCACCCCCCACCAACCGTCTCGCCAGATGTGTGGGAAAACCAGAATATTTACCTTTTAGTAATAAATAATACCTCAAACTAAAGTTAGGATAATATAATTGACATTGCTGGATTCCTTGAAAGCCCAGGAATATTTTGAATACAAATGTCATATATTTTGCACAAAAAATAACATATTTACTCAGAATAAACTTTATATCTAAAATTTGTATGTCTAATGCAAAATCTATGATGTTTATATTCAAAATGATCATCATATTGTAAGAATTCCAGCAATGTAAATTATATTCTGGCTGGGTAATTTGTATGAATTTTTTGAGCTAAAACAGGCAGTCAGGCAGGGTGGCGGGTGGGGGATGGGGCGAATCTAAAAATAGCTCTCGAGCTGGACACTCACCGCGTATATGTGGAAAAAACCCATGTTAAGTGAAAGTTCAACTCTGGCGAGGCACCGCGTATATGGTAAAACGCGCTAAGTGAAACCGCGTTAGGCGGGGTAATACTTTATATATGTGTGTGTGTGTATTGATAAAATCACAAAGGGAAAGGGGAAAAAACGGAGCACCTTAGCTTTCGTCTTTATTCAAAGACATCTTCAGAGGCAACTGGATTACATGGACAGAGAGAGGCTTAAATATACAGGGTAACCTTATTAAACATGAGGTCAGGTCATAATGATGTCATCCACTAATCCCCAAAAATATATATAAAATCTAAAATAAAATACAGTACAGTAAAAGTAATCAATAATGAAGAATAGATACAGTGTGACTGAGCACTTACCTTTAATGTAGTCAGTTGAATGCACATGGGGCCCCAATAATTTTCTATTTACAGGTATACATGGAGACTATAATAATTGGATGAAGCAGAGGAGGAGACGGGGCTGGGTGGGCCATCAATGTCGCTTTCTTCAGACAGGTTTATGTACAGGGGAAACTAGCTGGTTGAAGGTATTGGATCTTTAGGGAGTGAAAAGGCAGCACTGGTGGGGCGTGAGGAGACAGCAATGGGGGATTTCTTAAAATAGATGTCTAATTTAGACTGCACAGTTTGCTTTTTCTTTTCATTACGTATAAATCTCCCTGTAGCAAGCAAGTGCATCTTGGACCATTCTGTCAACTTTGGCAAAACTCTCAACATTTTGATCCATTCTGTCAAACATTTGCATCCCCTTATTAATTGTAGCAAATGCCTCTGCCATTTGCTTCACTGAATTTTTTTTGGGGGGTGCAGGTTCTTTTTCTACATTTAGACTCTCTTCTTCCTCTGCATTTTTCTGTTTCCAGTTCAATAAGTTCCTCGTTACTTAGCTCTTCTGCTACACGTTCAACCAACTGTTCAACATCTTCATTATCAATTTCTAACTCAAGCTGTTTACCTAACTCCACTATCTTGTTACTAATACCCGAAATAACTTCAGTTTCATTAAATCCTCTAAAAGTGTTCACATATCTTTTCAGGATTTTCTTCCATATTCCATTCATGCACTGTTTTGTAACCTGATCCCATACTGTACTAATGTTCTTTATACATGACAAAACGTTGTACTCCTTCCAAAACTCTCTTGAGCATTTTCTCACCTTCAGTAGCAGAAACAGCCTGAGCGAAGGTCGTGCTTAAATAATACGCTTTAAAGGCAGCAATAGCACCTTGATCCATGAGTTGGATGACAGAGGTAGTGTTAGGTGGAATGTAGACTACCTTAACATCAGTGTGCATGTCGTCCAGGTGTGGTGGGTGTCCCGAAGCATTATCCAAAGTTAAGAAAATCTTGAATGCAATTCCTTGTTGCAGACAATACTCCTTGGTTCGAGGGATGAAACAATTCATGAACCAATCCTCAAACAGTACTAGGGTCATCCAGGCTTACTTGTTACTTCGATAAAACACTGGCAGTGTGTGCTTGCTGACATGTTTAAAAGCCTTGGGGTTCTCTGAATTATAGATTATGAAGGGCTTTATCTTGAAACCAGCTACATTCTCCCCCAACTGAAGAGTAATTCGGTTCTTGAATCCTGGCATTGTTTTCGTCTCTTTGTGGATGTATGCCCGTTCAAGCATGCGCTTCCATAATAATCCAGTTTCATCCACATTGAATATTTGCTCAGGCAAATAATTTCCTTGCACGATGACACGATCTAGCTCCTCCTTAAAAGCTTCGGCAGCACCAACATCGGCACTAGCTGCCTCTCCACTCACCTTTACATTATGTAAACTGTAGCGGTTCTTAAATCTGTTAAACCACCCATGACTTGCTCTGAAGTTTTGCTGGCACTTATCTCCTGCCTGCTCCTTCAGACTTTCGAAAAGGCTTCTTGCCTTAGCCTGTAGGGTTAGAAGGCTTAAGGGTACATGCGTCTGTATCTGGTCTTCCATCCTTGTCACAAGTAATTTTTCCATCTCATGAATGGGACCTTGTCTTTTCTTTGTTATTATAGTTCCCTTTATAGGTGGTGATCCTTTTACTACCTCACGAATATGTTCCTTGTCCTTCAAAATAGTGGATATGGTCGAGTGCGAGAAGCCTAGGTCACGAGAAATGGTTGCTACAGTTTTTCCATTTTCATGCTGCATTATTGTCTTCATTTTCATCTCAGAAGTAATTGACTGTCTCCTTTTCTTCTGAGCACTACCAGCACTCTTACTTGTATGCTTTCTAGTCATTCTAAAGTCAATTAAATACGAAAATAATGTCAGTACACAGCGCTATCAGTTGCGGATAGAACGACAGCCAAACACCAACTAAGCTCTCTACGGTGTGGGTGCTGTAGCCACGAGGCGACCCTAGCCCCGCAACGCTCTCGTACGGGACGGAAACGTTTCAGTCTAGAAAATGCGAGCGTCATTTGAAAAAAAAATTTTGGTACCGACCGCAGTGGTCGTATGTGCGGATGGTCGTTACGGACTGAGGCATGTCGTAAGTGTGGGTGGTCGTAGGTCGAGTAGGTCATAAGTCGGGGAGGAGCTGTACGTATAATAAACAAATTTCCCTGAAAATCTCTTAATTTTATACCGTATTACTCATTATTGAGTCATCCATCATGCCACAAGTTGACTTGTTTCATGAACTATCCACGTATGTGATTTTCCAAAGCAATTACCCATTAGTATTTGGTATGAAATAAGTGGGTGTTCGAGCTTATTGTATTGTTTTTTGTATACATTAAAGCCTCAACTAACTCTGGTTGTGGTTGTCGTAAAATTAATGTAAAAAACACTGTATGTAACTTTTAATTAATGTTATGTAATGTATGTACAGTAGAAGTGACCATGCAGTCACACACATGCAGATGTGTCTTAATTCCCTTGCTGGAGGTGTGTGTGGTTGTTGGAGGGTGTGTTTGTGTGTGATGTGTGGGTGGTGGTGTTGGCGTGTTGACGGAAGTGAACATTTCTGGAGGGTGGGGTCACGTGGTCAGCCCCCACCCCCCCTTCCTCACTCAAGCGTGGCTAATTGTGATAGGGAGGTGAATTTCATACCATAATGATCCTTAATAAACTCTCTCCGAAACGTTTCCAATAAGATATCCCTAAATGAAATACAGTATTTCTATATGATATGGTGATGGGAATTCCATTGTTTTATTAAAAAAAAACTTAAGAAATGTTGATACTGGAATCAGTAAAATCAGTTATAATTTCGTTAGACATCATTTTTTTATCAAAATAGACCTGTATTGTTTATCTAAAAGTTTGGTTAAATAATTACATTAAAAAAAAAAGCTCTATATGATAAGGGTGTTAATACAGCTGTTACTTTTTTCCGCTTCGCCACTAATCGGCTCGTTGGTAGCTTGGGCGATTGGTCACATCTCTGTTACACACTGTTGGCAAGTGTTCTTGTGTACAGGTAACTCGCGTTTTATGCACGTTGATTTAAGCATTTTTGGAATAACGCGATTGTTCAATGAATACCAAAGGTTAATTTACGCGCACCCATTTTTTAAATGACTCGCTCAAGACAGTTTAAATTTCCTGCACGTATTTGCCTGGCAGTGGAGTCGCGTGTGATGCCGGGTGAGGTGCTTGTAAGTTATTACTATAAATTCAGAGTCATATCAACATCAACGATTTTAATATTATTAATAATAATAATTATTATAATAAGGTAATAATGAAGTGTTCTGTACAACAACTGGGACGACGTCCAGCAAGCTTCCCGAGTATTGCTTTCTCAGTTCACACCAGCACTACTTTTTCTCTGTGCTCTCATTTGCATTGTGTGTTTATCACATAACTTTTTAGTGTTAAATGCTGTTTTCCCCATTGAGCCTGTCTAGAAAATGTCCATCTGCTTCCTCTGGGGCGCCTAAAGCTAAAAAGGCACAAAAAATAATTGCAATGAACGTGAAATTAAATGTGATCACCCGCCTTCAGAGAGGAGAGCGTGTGTCGGAGGTTGGCCGCGTGCTTGGTTTAAGTGAGAGCACTGTTCGTACCCTGTACGGTATATGATGGTTCCCCTAACCTGTACCATTTACATTATTCATATGGGAAAATTATGTTTAATTTACGCCTTTTTTTAATTAAGCGGTGATTTTCAAGAATGTAACACCTGCATAAAACGAGAGGTGGGTGTACTGTATATATTGTAATCCAGCAGATCCTGTCATCTTAGCCTAGAATAGGAAGACACTTCACCCAATTGACTGTAATACATAACTAGCCACGTGTTAACACTTGTGATGACAGTTGGGTGGGAGATTATTGGGTCACGTTACTAACCTGACCTGATGCAACGTCATGCCACCCATTGTTGGGTGGGGGATCAGTGGGTCTTATGAAGGGTACAGGTCCAGTATTAACCCGGGCTACGGTGCCACCGGCCATACCCCCAATGCGGGTACAACAAGAAAAATCAATTTTTCCAAAAATAATTTTTAACCTTCATAAATAAATAAAAAAAAAAGACGTAAGACTTTATTTTATCTGCATTATTTTTCATAACAAATGCTTGGTGACACACAGCAGTCTGTCACCAGCTCTGGCTGTGTTTGGTAGATCAAGTAATATATAAAATAATAATAATTCCACAAATAAATACATTTATAACATAATCATAGCATTATTTTACAGTCATACTACACTACAATACAACTACTACACTACTTTAGCAATATTACAACGTGATAAAATGGACAAACAATGGAAATGAAACAAACAAAAGTAGGTAATTATGCTCAGGAAGCTTCCCTGTGGCCGAGGTGTGGCGTGACAGGCAAGTACAGTGCTATAACGCCTGTTTTGACAACGCGAATTGGCTCTAACGTGATTTATGAATAGAGGAACGATATTTGCATAACTTGAACGCCTGTTTGCTGTAATGCGATTTTTGCTTACTATTTCTCCAATTTTGTGGTATTAACTGTGAATATGGTAAAGAAGAATATCTCCAAGAAGCTTTCTGGTGATCGCATTCCCGGTGATGATCGTAAAAGATAGGCTATAACCCTTGAAGGGAAGCTCGATGTTATCTACCTCAAAATCACCCTTCTCCCCTGTCACGTTATGTTCATATTTTTTCAAGGTAAAGTGTTACATTTACTGTATGATTTCATTATTAGATATGAATGTAACATTTAATTAGACTGTGCTATCCTTTGTGTTTGGCTAACTATTAATTTTTTTTCGATTTCTATTAGTAATCTGCACCTAACCCTATTTTCTCCATAATCCCTGTTATTTCTATTGTGCGAATTTCTATAACATGATGTTTTACAAGAACACAACTATCGCGTTATAGCAGAACTGACTGTAGTCACACGGAAACCTGATAACCCGCGCTGGGCATTTGAACAGTGGCGGGAAAAAGCGCTCATTCTGGAACGTCACCCGGGGCCTAAGGGTTAATAAGCACAGACTATCACAGTAATGTATCTCTACTAATTAATGAAAAACAAATGAACAATACAGTACTGTATCATAAATGACTCAATGAGGTGACCCTTTGGGGGAGGGGGGTGGCACAGTCACTTTTACCCCCCAATGACTCTTCTTCCTCTGGTTGGGAGTAGGGGGGTGAGGTGAAGGTGCTGACAGCCAGGATTATGAAAGGCAGAGGGGGTTTAATATTTGTACTTATAAAATGTCACTGAATTGACCTAGGAGAATATAACTTGCATTGCTGGAATTCTTGTAAGATAACAATTAATTTAAGTACCGTATATACCCGTGTATAGCACGAGTTCTTAAGACCAAATTTTTTGGCAAAAAGTTGGGGGTCGACCTCTATACGGGTATTAGTTTCGTAAGGTTGAAAAATATTTACCAGTAACTACCAGTAAACAATGGAAACGACGCACCAAAGCACCACCCGCTGTGAGTGTCGGTACAGTTGCCAGGGCAGATCTCTTGCGTCATCATAGCAAGCCCAAAGTAGCCTAATTCATGGTATGGTATGCACAGGAGTATGTAAAACATAAAGTATTCATTTTTAAAAGTTTATTTATAGATACATAAATTTTTGTTAATTAAATTTGAAACATCAATCTTTGTTAAATAAATTTGAAACAAAAGAAAAATACGATACCTTATTTATCAATATTTTCATTAAAATATTACATCACAAGTATATTTTACCTTAAGTGTGCCTGAATGAATATATTCTCAGAAATAAATATGGAAATGTAATATTTTTGCTGAAATGACGTACGTATTACAGTGGAAAGTGGGATAAAATTGTGACGAAAACAATGACTTTCACTTTCTTTCGTCGTTCAAAAGTTTTTACCGTAATCGCTTTTCGAATGGTTTTCAGTTAAAAAACTGTTGAATTACAATAATAGTCTATCCTAATTGACTTGAATAAATACTACGATACCATATTTCTGAATATTTTCATTAAAATCCATCAAAATCATTTTCCTTGTCATCATCTGCAGCACCAAACAGCTCCTCCCAGTCCTCTCCTTGAACAGCATCGTCATATGGATCAACACCATCATCAGCCATAGGATCATCAGTATCTTCATCCTCATTCACACTCTCATTAGCCTCATAATCCCACAACAAGTCGTCTTCTGTTCCATCAAGAGCATTCGAAATTCCACATTTCTTAAAAGATTTCACCACAATTTCTGGTCTGATTGCATCCCAGGCCTCTACAATCCATTCACATAATGTTGCTAGTGATGGAGCTTGGATGTTGCCTCCCTTTGTGTATGTCTTATCGCCTTCTATCATCCAGTTGTTCCACTTCACTCTTACCGCATCTTTAAATGGTTTGTTTATGGAAACATCCAGTGGTTGGACAAGACTTGTTAATCCACCAGGAATCACAGCTGTATCAGTGTTTTCCTTCCAAATCCCAGCAGTAACACTGTCAACAAGATGTGACCGAAACATATCCCACACAAGAAGACTTTTTTCTTTGCGCAGTCCCCTGGTCTAAAGTTCCAGACTTTTTTAAGCCATATTTGTATGCCGCCTTCATCCATCCATCCTTTCTCGTGTACATGGATGGACAGTCAAGTGGAGTGTTTTAATGATTGGCTGGGCCACACTGCTAAATACATCATTTATTGCCTTAAGGACAGTCAAGTGGAGTGTTTTAATGATTGGCTGGGCCACACTGCTAAGTACATCATTTATTGGCTTAAGGACAGTCAAGTGGAGTGTTTTAATGATTGGCTGGGCCACACTGCTAAATACATCATTTATTGTCTTAAGGACAGTCAAGTGGAGTGTTTTAATAATTGGCTGGGCAATTCACCAGACCTAAACTCATCTGATAACTTATGGGTTACTATGAAACAAAAATTACGTAACTTGGACACTTCTTCTCTACCTAAGGTCAAGGCAGCCATTTGTGATAATATGGACAAATGTAGACCCCACTAGGCTTCAGAACCTCGCTGACTCAGTTCCTGCCCATTTGGAGGAGTGTTTGAAGAGGAAAGGGAAGTCGGCAAAATATTAATGTGGGTCAATATATATACAGTCATGCGCCGGTTAACGTCCAACCGAACAACGTCCGATCGCATATACGTCCATGCCCTCCCCCCTCCCCCCCCAAAAAAAAACATCGGTGACTCCTGCTGGACCACCACTCCACGACCCCCTGACGGAGACACGATGATCCTCCCCATACTGGCCAGATATTATGTGTTAAAGGAATATCCTTCCTTCCTTAGGCATTTGCCTCCAGGTGTAATGTTAACCTACGTCTATTAAGGATAAAATCTTTCGCCTACAAATTGATAATAACACATTTGCTGTAATCTGACATATCTAGTTGCCTCAACAATTGCAATGCCAGTAGCAATTTGGGTTGCAATTTTAAATTCTGTGTTATTACTAAGGAATAACGAAGTCTCTGGTGCACTGCACTCTAAGATTAAGAGAAAATGGACGACTCATGCGTCCTGAAATAAGAGAAAACGGACTCCTATGACGGGGCACTCAAATAAGGAGACATGGCTACATGTTTTGTGGACTACCCACTTTACAGTATTGATCGTATAATTTTCATCACTTTGTAACAAACCTAGCCATGCCTATGTGTGTTTCTGATAATTACCATAACATTATATATTTATATATTTAGCGGTTGTACAAACACAAGGACTCACAAATGCCACTCAGACTGACAGACTTGACAAGTTTTACCAACCATAAAGACAGTTGAAGCTTTAAACATCACTCACAATGGATCTTGAATATTCCAACTGTAATCAGACATATCTAAGTTGCCTCAACAATTGCAACCCCAGATGCAATATCAAATTCTGTGTCATTACTAAGGAATAATGAAGTCTCTAATGCAATGCACTCTAAGATTAAGAGAAAACGGACGACTCAGGCTTCCTGAAGTGAGAGAAAACGGACTTCTTTGACAGGGCACCCAAATAAAGAGAGACATAGCTACATGTTTTGTGGACTACCCACTTTACATTATCCTTTTCATCACTTTGTAATATACCTAGCCATGCCTATGTGTGTTTATGATATTTACCATAACATCATATATATATGTTTAGTGGGTCTAAATGGTCGTAAAATGGGAAACTTGGGGTTGGGTGCCTGGAGCAAATTAGAATAAATCCCATAAGGTTTATGTAATTTCGGACAACGTACATTTCGGTTAACATCACCTTTTCCAAGAACGTATCTAGGACGTTAACCCGCGCATGACATATATATATATATATATATATATATATATATATATATATATATATATATATATATATATATATATATATATATATATATATATATATATATATATATATATATATATATATATATATATACATACATACATACATACATACATACATACATACATATACACACACAGCTACACCCCGACTTATGACGGGTTAGGGACCCAAATCCAGGTCGTAAGTCCGACTAAGTCCGAATGATATAAAAAAAATAATTTTTTTTTTAAATAAAAAATCTACAATGAAATACAGTACAGTAAAAGTAATAAATAATGAGGAATGGATACAGTACAGTAAAAGTAATAAATAATGAGGAATGGATACAGTGTGATTGAGCACTTACCTTTAATGTAGTCAGCTGAATGCACATGGGGCCCCCATAATTTTCTAATTATACATGGAGACTACATTAACTGGAAACGTTTTGGTATAGAAAATGCTTGTCATTTGAATTTTTATTTTTATTTTTATCTGTCGAAAGTCCCGACAGTCGTAAGTCGAAGCAGTCGTAAGTCGGGGTTTTGCTCTTATATATATATATATATATATATATATATATATATATATATATATATATATATATATATATATATATATATATATATATATATATATATATATATATATATATATATATATATATATATATATATATATATATATATATATATATATATATATATATATATATATATATATATATATATATATATATATATATATATATATATCTTGATAAAATCCACGGGAAAATGGAAACAACGGAGCACCTTAGCTTTCGTCTTTATTCAAGACATCTTCAGAGGCAACTGGATTACATGGACAGAGAGAAGGCTTAAATATACAGGGTGACCTTAAAAACATGAGGTCAGGTCATAATGATGACATCCACTAATCCCCACACCAACACACACGTAGAGGAGCTTAAGAGAAGGGTGGTGACGTGACTAGTCAGGTCAGGTCAGAAAAAAGGGACCCACAAAATAACTATCATACATCTAGATCAAAGGTTTTCAAAGCATTTTTAACCTTGGGCCACTGACAAATAAATTTATGTAACATATTATCAGTTTTGAACTGACCATCACTAAGGTTTATTGATTTTAATTCCTTAATCAAACTAAGCTTCAACCAGAAGTCTTTCTGTGACACAAGATGATTTGAATACTTCTAAGCTTTTTTCCCAAGCAATGGGGTGATTATTATTCCTAACATGAACGAACAAGGCACTGCTTTCAGATGCAGTTCTGATATTATACTTATGTTGTTTGATTCTGAGCTGCAGTGTTTTTCCTGTCTGACCTACATAATTACAATTACATTTGCTACATGGAATACAATAATCACTTCCATTTACATTCAAACTTGGGCTATTCCTTATTAACATATTGGTATTGGTTGAGTCATACTTGAAAACAACATTAATATTTAGAAGCTTGAGGGACCGAACTAACGGGACAAATTCAATACGATAGGGCAGAGTCAAAATATTCTTAAGTGTAGGAACTTGTCTGGTTTGAGAGGAATGAAAGGATTTTTTAGCCCTTTTAAAACATTGATCAACAAACACAGAAGGGTACCCAAGTTTCTGTGCAATAGAACGAATGTGTTTCAATTCATCGTCAATTTTCCCGTGTGATTTTATCAAGATTTATCTTATCCACGTTTTCATTGTGGATTTACATGATATAGATATATATATATAGATATATATATATATATATATATATATATATATATATATATATATATATATATATATATATATATATATATATATATATATATATATACAGTTGTACCCCACTTAACACGGTCAATTGAACCCAGAGGGTCCCGCGTTAAGTGAAATCCGCGTTAAGTGAACAACAGAACATATGGGATTAATTCCAATAGAAACCGGCCCGACCCCCAAACTCCACTTTTTGAAGGCACATACCTATGTTGTAGTAAAAATAACATCTTAATTTTATGATGGTACATGCACACAATTAATACTTAAGAGAAATAGAGAAATACAGTCGCCAAGTTAATGTCCATTCAAATAATGGACTCAACTCCCTCCCCCTCTCACACTACACAGCCGGCTAACAGATGGTCGGTCGGTCCCTCCCTCCCCCCCCCCACCCCCCACCAACCGTCCCAAGGAGATGTGTGGGATAACCTCAAACTAAAGTTAGGAAAATATAATTGACATTGCTGGATTCCTTGTAAGACCAGGAATATTTTGAATATAAATGTCATATATTTTGGACAAAAGATAACAGTTACCTAGAGAAAAATTTTTATCTAAAAATTGTAAGTTTAAAGCAAAATATATGATGTTTATATTCAAAATGATCACCAAATTATAAGAATTCCAGCAATGTAAATTATATTCTGACCGGTAATTTGTATGAATTTTATGAGCTAAAACAAATATCTTCAGTTAATAAAAAATAATTCTTCACGACACTATCTGTCAATCAAAGTACCCCACCTTGCCTCCCCCCCTCTTCCAACCAACCGCACGCACGCACGCACGCACGCACGCACGCACACACACACACACACACACACAGAGAGAGAGTTGGATCTCACATTACGCGGTTAATGTAACCCGGAGGGTACCGCGGAAAGTGAGGAACGCGTAAAGTGAACAACATAACATATGGGATTAATTGAAATGGAGTCCAGGCCGATCCCCAAACTCTACTTTTTGACGACACACAACTATGTTGTAGTAAAAATATTATCTTAACTTTATGATGGCATGCACACACAATTAATAATTAAGAGAAATATCAATAATATTAGGTTTTTTAACACTTACATTAGTAGAAAAGATGGCTGGGCACACGGGGATGGGCGGTTGGTTCCGAGGCAGAGGGCAGATTATTGGCCCTCACCTGTATCACTTGTATCAATTGTATCACTATCCACCACAGAGGCTTGCAGGGCCTCTTTGTCAAACCCCCCAAAGTTCATATAAGTCCATATCCTCACTATAATTATCACTATCACTGACTTGGGCCGGCTGTAGTGGGTGGCGGGTGAAGAACTGGTAATGTTTTGATGACTGGGCGACCTTGTGCGCACCATTTTCGCGCCTCTTACACAACATGGCGGATGGCGGGAGGTTTGGATCCAAAAATGGCGCGGCTTGCCAGCCGCTCTCCGCGTAATGGGGTTCACGACCGCGGAATGTGAGCATGTTAGGTTCCGGCAGGGCACCGCGTTAACGGTGAACCGCGGAATGCGGGACCGCGTAATGTGAGGGTTGACTGTATATATATATTTTACCCCGCTTTACATGGTTTCACTTTCCGCGATTTCTCATTCCACGCCTGGAATGCCAATTACCCACAGCGTCCTGGCACTCGCCTGGGGAAAACTTACCTTGTACCACCGCCCTCGTCTCTGACGAAGCCCCTGACAACCAAACCTCACTCCTATCCACCACCACCTCTTCCATCCACCAAGGATTTCCCATTGATCTCCTCTCCTCTACCACCCCCCCTATCACCCCTACCACCCATCCTTTCTCCCCTTCCTCCCTCTCCCTACCGTTCTTGGAACAAGGTCGTTGCCGGCCCTGCCACACAGTCACCACCATCTCCTGCCCACCCGGACCCCCGCTGTCTCTCACCAGCACCACCACCTCTTACTCAACTGAACCCTCACCGTCCCTCTCCGTCGCTACCACCACCACATGCCTAGTCGGGCCCTCGGCAATCCTCGCCGCCACCTCCAGCTCAGGTACACCAAGTTGGTTCTATGGAAACAATCACTCTCCGTCTGGATCGCCACTCCAAGCAAATCAACCTTCTCTCAGCCTGACTCGACTTGTTTGTGAAAACAATTGCGACATTGCAGAAGCAACAACAACTCATTCTGGACACCCTGACCCAACAGGGGCGCACTTTGCAAGCCCTGATGACCCGCCTCCTTCCATCTCCCGAGATGGAGGATCCATCCCTCGCTCTCCCACTCCTCCCTCTCCATTTCTCTCAACAGAATTTGGTACCTCCTCTGGAGCCCTGTCTAGCCCCTCCGACTCATCTCACACCGGAGGCCGTTCCCTCCTCTTCTTACAATGGAACATCCAGGGACTTAGACCTCGCCGGACAGACCTCGCCCAGTTTGTGCTCTCCCATCAAGTAGATGTTGCTCTACTTCAGGAAACCATCACAGACGATGTTACTCCACTCCGCCTCTCTGGCTATACTGTTTACACCCTGCCTCGGTACCGTGGGCAGGCTCGTGGCCTCCTCACCCTTGTGCGTAACACCATTCCATCTGTTCGTCTCCCTTCACCTGACTCACATGGACCCCCGTCTGAATTACTTTCTGTCTCCCTTACTCTTGGTGACCGGACCCTTCGTGTAGTCAATGTTCATTTCAAGAGTGATTCTCTGGACCCCCAGGTTCTTCACGACCTCCATGATGGGGTTCCCACTATTGTTCTTGGCGACTTTAATGCCCGCCATCCCACTCTTACTCCGGATCATCCCACTCCATGTACCCTTAACGGATCACATCTCTCACAGTTTCTTAATGGGGATGATGATGTTCGCTTTCTTTGTCCTGACGATCCTACTCGCCTCCCCCATAGTTTCCTTGATGTTGGCTTACTATTGAACGGTCATACTTCCTTTCATCCTACCGTCTGCACCGAGCCTGCTCTGTATAGTGACCATCTTGCCGTTACTACCCATCTCAGGCTCTCCTTCTCTGCCCCGACATCAACTCCTTATCGATCCCCTCGCCTTCGTCTCACACAAGATGCTGTTCCTTCCTTTACCCAATACCTTTCTACCTGGGCAGATTCCTATGTTGTCCCCCAGTCCCTTGACTCTTACAGCGCTGATTTTGTTGATGCTGTGTATGACTCTGTCAATCGCGCTACCCCTCCACGCCCTCCCCGTCACCCCAGAAGTGCCACCAACTACTGGTATCGTATCCCTGCCATGAGACATCTCCGGCAGGTAACCCGTGATCTCCACTCTGCCATACGGAGGTCTCGGTCTCCAGAGGACTGGGAAGACTTCAAAAATTGGTGCTCCTTTGCAACTCAGGAGCGCCGTCGGATACGTGAGGCGGACTGGCTATCCTTCACGGGGTCTCTATCGTTCCAGTCGTCACCCTCTTATGTATGGAATCGGATTAATGCTATACGGGGTACTCGACGGAGGCCTCCTCCCCACCCTGACCCCGCCTCCCTTGCCTGCTCTTTAATGGAGGACTGGGCACGAGCTTCCTCCCCTGAGGCACTTCCAGATCCAATGCAGGAGGCAGTGCAGGCCCGCATCGATGCGTCTGAGCCTGTTGTTCGTGCTGCTCTTACCTCCCCTGCCCCCACTGATCATCCCATCACACAGTTCGAGCTTGACAGTGCTCGTCGCTCTAGAAAAGACACCTCTCCTGGGGATGATCAGATAACCTACTCCGTCCTCAACGCCTGTACTAATATTCCTAACGGCCCCTTGCTTGCTCTCTACAATATGTCTTATGAACATGGGGTTCTCCCTTCCAACTGGAAAAATGCCACTATTATCCCCATCCCTAAGCCGGGAGATCCTGGGAAATATCGACCCATTAGTCTTACCTCCTGTGTTTGCAAGATGATGGAGAGGATACTCCATCGTCGCCTTCTTCACACCATAGGCGGCTTCCACAACTCCCTCAATGGTTTCATTCAACATCGCAGCACAGCACACTCCATTGCTTCCTTTTATTGCAATCAGACTGCCCGCATCTCCGTCTTCCTTGATATCAAGGGAGCCTTTGATACGGCTCAGCCTGCCCTCATTTTAGCTGAACTTGCACGGTTAGGGGTTAAAGGGAGACTTCTACAATGGATCGCCTCTTACCTCACTGGACGTCAGGCCCGGGTTCGCGTTGAAGGCTCTATGTCTCCTGTTCAAGAAATGAACCTCGGCACCCCTCAAGGTGGAGTCCTGAGTCCCACCTTGTTTAACACTCTCATGCACTCCATTGCATCACTCCCGTGGCCGACAGAAGTTGTCCACTCAGGATATGCCGACGATGTCCTCCTCCAAGCCCCTGACTACCTCAGCATGCAGGAAGCCCTTGATCTGGTCTCCAGAGAGTGTGATTCACTTGGTTTCCTTCTTTCAACTGCGAAAACAAAAGCCATGTGGCACGGTCGTGTTGTACCTCCACCCCTTCTCTTATCAGGAACGCCCTTGGGCTGGGTTAATGAGACAAAATACCTGGGTGTGTATGTAACTCGCACACGTTGTCAGATCCCTGAAGTCCGCTATCTTCGAGACATATGCTTTCGGCATCTCGCTCCCCTCTCTACCATGTGCAGGGGTTCCCTTGGTGCCACCATCCCTGTACTTCTCACCATGTACAAGTCCTTTGTCCGTTCCTGTGTCGACTACGCCGCCCCTGCCCTCGTCAACATTAGTCGGACTGCTGTCAACCGTCTCGAAGTTATCCAGAGGAAAGCTGCTCGTGTCATCCTTGGGGCTCCTCAGTGGACACGCTCTACTTCTCTATATAACGAACTTGGTCTTTCCCTCTTACAGGATCGTGTCCAGGAGTTTTACCTAAAAACTGCCGTTTCCATTCTACGGGATCCTCGGGCAACTATGTCCAAACCAACTTGACTACTGCTGTCCGAGACCGACCTCCATCTAGAAGACAGTGGCGAGGGTCACTCATCCGAGCCCTTCAGGAACACGACCTCCTGCCTGATATTGTTGTCACCCCTGCTGTTGGTTCGTCTCCTTCTCCCTGGCTGGATTTTCAACCTGAAGTGATTGCCCTCGGTGGTCCGCTCCCGAAATCCCAGGTGAACCCTGTTATTCTCTGCAAATACCACCTCTCCAGGATCGCTCACTGGTCCCCAGGTAGGGTCGTCCTCTACACTGATGGTTCTGTTGACCCCGCTACAGGTAGGGCCGGGGCTGGTGTCTACATCTCCCGTCCTCATGCCCCTGAGCTTATCAAACTGTCTCTCAGAGTTTCTGACGGGGCATCCTCCACTCAGGCTGAACTAATAGCCCTCCTTGCTGCCCTTCTCGCTGAGGAAGAAGCAGATGGTTTCTGCCCCTTGCTTGTCTGCTGCGATTCCAGGTCTGCTCTCGACGGGATCGCATTTGGATCGGGGAAAATAAGGACCTCATCCTCCGAATACGAGGGTTAACATCCACACTTCAGGATGCAGGCCGTCCTGTGACATTCCTATGGATACCTAGTCATGTCGGTATCTTGGGGAATGAGGCAGCAGATGACCTTGCCAAGACTGGCTGCAACAAGGCCACACCTGACTACGTTGTTCCTCGAACACTCTTACAGATTAGGACCCAAATTCGCCGCAAACAGAGAGAAGCTCGGGAAGCAGCCATCCCCCTGGACTCCCCGCCCACCTGGTACGATGTCCTCCGTAAACTTCCTGACCTCTCGTACGTCTACGGGAAAGGGTCGCGGAAAGGGGACGTGATTGCTGCCCGTATCATCATTGGGTATGACTTTGCTTGGGAGATTGGTATCCCCGCATCCCCTGAGCAACGCTCTTGTGCGTTATGCAGAAGACCCGACAGCCGCACCCTTATTCACTACCTCCTAAGATGTCCCCACACACAACGCTTCCGTGACGCCTGCTGGACCACCACTCCACGACCCCTGACGGAGACACGATGATCCTCCCAATACTGGCCAGATATTTTGTAAATAATATTGATTATGTGTTAAAGGAATATCCTTCCTTCCTTAGGCTTTAGTAAGCCCCTTTATAATATTTATACTGTATATACTTTTCACACTTGCCAGATGATTCTGGTGTCATTGTACAGGGGTACCTAGTGACAGCACTAGGATCCCGCTTCCTCTATCAAGGAATAAACAATTGAAATTGAAATTGAATTGATTTCTCATTTACGCGGTACCTTGCCAGAACCGGACTTTCACTTTCCGCGGTGCATCTACTACTCATATACGTGAAGTATAATTTTTTTTTTTATTTAGCTCATAAAATTCATACAAATTACCCGGCCAGAACATAATTTACATTGCTGAAATTCTTACAATATGATGATCATTTTCAATATAAACATCATGGATTTTGCATTAGACATACAAATTTTAGAGCTAATGTAATAATTTGATTTACACAAAGCAAATATTTTATCGTTTGTGCAAAATATATCAAGTTTACATTCAAAATATTCCCTGACCTGCATGGAATCCAGAAATGTCAATTATATTATCCTAACTTTAGTCTGAGGTATTATTTATTACTAAGCGTTAAAATCTAGTGTTTTCACCCAAACATTTCTCTGGTAGGGAGGGAAGGTGGGGGGTGGGGGGGAGGGTTGGGACCAACCGACCCAGCTGGCGTGAGTGTGAGGAGGAGGGGGAGGCAAGGTGGGGTAATTTGATTGACAGATAGTGTCCTTGAAGAATATTTCTTTTTTTATTTACTGAAGATATTTGTTTTAGCTCATAAAATTCATACAAATTACCCGGCCAGATTATAATTTACATTGCTGGAATTCTTACAATATGATGATCATTTTGAATATAAATCGGGGTACAACTGTATATACAGTAGTACCCCGATTTACACGGTCAATTGAACCCACAAGGTACCGCGGAAAGTGAAAACCGAAAACCGCGTAAAGTGAACAACAGAACATATGGGATTAATTCCAATAGAGACTGGCCCGACCCCCAAACTCCACTTTTTCCGACACAATACCTATGTTGTAGTAAAAATAACATCTAAATTTAATGATGGTATGTTCACACAATTAATATTTAAGAGAAATGCAGTCGCCAGGTTAATGTCCATTCAAATAATGGACTCAAATCCCCCGCCCTCTTCCCAGCTCACTAGCTCTTACCTCTCTGAGAAATGTTTGGGTGAAAACACTGGATTTTAACGTTTAGTAAGAAATAATACCTCAGACTAAAGATAGGATAATATAATTGACATTTCTGGATACCTTGCAGGTCAGGGAATATTTTGAATGTAAACTTCATATATTTTGCACAAAAGATAAAATATTTGCTTTGTGTAAACCAAATTATTACAGTAGATCTAAAATTTGTATGTCTAATGAAAAATCCATGATGTTTATATTCAAAATGATCATCATATTGTAAGAATTCCAGCAATGTAAATTACATTCTGGTCGGGTAATTTGTATGAATTTTATGAGCTAAATAAAAAATAATAATTATACTTCACCGCGTATATGAGTAGATGCCACGTATATGAGTAGATGCACCACCGTGGAAAGTGAAAGTCCGGTTCTGGCAAGGTACCGCGTAAATGAGAAATCGCGGAAAGTGAAACCGTGTAAAGTGTAAAGCGGGGTAATACTGTATATAAATATATGTATATTTTTTTTTTCCCAGCTAGGTCACAGCCACCTCACTGGCATGTATAGCTGGCTGAGAGGTCTGTGGGAATATTGTCTCTCTATTTTCTTAAGTTGGTCGATATTATTGGAGTTATTTGTTGGATTATTTCACTGATATGTTTGACTTTCCTTCCCACAGATATGAACTGAAGAACAAATGGCAGTGGAAAGAGAAGCAGTAGACTGTGAGAACACTATGTTGGGTGCAGGTGTAAACAACAGTGGACATAGACAAAGTATTACCAACTGAACCAAAGAATTACAAGTAGACAAGAAATTATTCTTCCTTGTGGAAATATGTTTTGAAATAATTCAAAACTTGTGTAAAGATTCACCCCCTCATAAGACTTTTGTCACATGTAATAAAAGTTTACCAGCCATCACAAGTACAGTAGTATATCAGCCTGAGTATTATTGTTTACCAGCCATCACAAGTACAGTAGTACAGTATATCAGCCAAAGTATTATTGTTTACCAGCCATCACAAGTACAGTAGTATATCAGCCTGAGTACTATTGTTTACCAGCCATCACAAGTACAGTAGTATATCAGCCTGAGTATTATTGTCTACTGTACATCAGAGGAGCTGTACATATAACAATAGTGTACAGTATATAATTTTTGTACACTTCCCTGTTGAGTGTTTTTATAGTGTATGTTGTAAGTCATAAACAGTGTTTGTTAATGACAAGTATAGTTATATGTGTAACTCATTTTTTACGCCATTTTTCACATTTAGTTCAAAGAGGTATAGAGGAACCTTGTTAATAATGGTGTAGTCACATCACAAACTGGATCTTCCGTCACACTTACCTCCTCACTGTCCTCCCGTCTCAGCATCATTACATCATTGTCAGTAAATCACATTCACTAATTGATTTATGTTTCAGTTTTCATTGTCAAATATAATTAACAGTAACAAGATATTAATCGTTCTTGTAGGAGGAAACAGTTTGCCAGTTAAGTGTCACTAAAACCTTTGAACACACAGTTCACGCAGTTTTATAATGGCAGGTCGCTCAGAGGAACAGTCAGAGTCTCCCAGAGAATTGTCTGTAAAATCACATCAAGTAACACATGTGAAAGATCATACAAGAGAGAAGCCATTTGAGTGTTCAGAATGTTTGAAAAACTTTCCATATAAAAGTAAATCAACAATACACATGAGAAATCATACAGGAGAGAAACCTTATCAGTGTTCCGAGTGTCTGAAAAAATTTTCAGAAAATTCTTCTTTAGTCAAACATAAGAGAATTTATACAGGAGAGAAACCTTATCAGTGTTCTCAGTGTCTGACAAATTTTTCACTAAAATCTTATTTAGTCAAACATATGAGAATTCATACAGGAGAGGAACCTTATCAGTGTTCTGAGTGTCTGAGAGGCTTCTCAAGAAAATCTAATCTAGAGGTACATATGAGAATTCATAGAGGAGAGAAACCTTATCAGTGTTCTGAGTGTCTGAAAGACTTCATAAGAAAATGTGACCTACAGAGACATACGAGATTTCATGCAGGAAAGAAACCATATCAGTGTTCTGAGTGTTTAAGACATTTTTCACGTAATTCCTCTTTCATAAAACATAAGAGAATTCATACTGCAGAAAAACCATTTCAGTGTTCAGAATGTCATCAACGCTTTTCTGAAAGTTATCTTCTAGTAAGACACAAGGAAGTTCACTCACAAAAACCTTTCGTCTGTGTAAGATGCATGAAACACTTTAAAGTGAAAGAGAGTTTAATATTACATGTAGAGAGATGTTACCAGACTGACCAAGTGGTCAACTCTCATCACTATGAAGGTGAAAGTTGCCAGGATTTGCACCATGACTTGAGCTTGTCTAGCCAACCAACAGTGGAGATGTGTGTTTCTGAAGGAGTGAAAAAGGAAACTAATCATGATCCACTCTCAGTTATTTGTGAGACACAAGCTTCACCAGGGCCTGAGATAATTGACCAATTTTCTTTAAAGATGGAGTGCCAGGAAGAAATAGATATTGTTAAGGAAGAATTCTGAAACTTGTTGAAAACTGGGTCCCATAGGCATGACTGCCCATTATAATAGGCTGGCCAAAGAGAGTAGTCATCTAGAAAAAAAATAAACTTTTTTGGTAATAGCAGGAGCCCACCTTAGATAAGTTGTATTGAGGATACCAAACAAAATGTGGGTGGACGCCATTCTCAATTTTGGGTTTGAGGGTCACATACAAGGTCACAAATGTCAAATTTTGAAAAATTCTGAATTTTTTAATTTCAATGGTGGCTCTATGTAACTGTTTAAAGGCATACCATTAGCACATAAAGCATATTGTTGTAATTTTATTGATAATAAATGAATGGAACTATGACTGGGTGTTTTTATTTCCATTAAAAATACATTTAGCATGCTGGGTGAGGTGCACATGGGTCTACTACTGCCATAGTACAAGTATTAGCATACTGTGTCATGTTGAATATTTTCAGGGCTCTGGCTGGCCAGACATTGGTTTGATATATGTAGTAAAAAGTGCAAACAGTGCCAGCTGGTAAAATAATAATAGTGAAGGATAGGTCATCAATGATGTTGCTAATATTGCCAAAGCAGCGCTGGTGACTTGGGCACAGCATCAGCAGAAGGAAAAGCAAGAACTATGACTGGGTGATGAGAAAAAGTACCTGGGAGATGCATACACCCGTATTATTAAACAATATCTTCCGTTGAAGAGGGTCGCCGTGTTTCAGTGCTGATGATTCACTTCATTTGTACCAACGTCATTGAAGTGCAGATGCTTTGTGGAATGGCCAAGAAGCAAAAATGCTACCTGGTGCACGATGTATTCAAGAGTTTGTCGCCCAAGTCATGGACAACTTGGTCAGCTTCCACACTTAGACCGGGAGTGACAGTCACATCCTTTAGTGGTCATGGGGAAAAATATGTACTGCAAGGTGTTCAGTGAAAACCCACTCCTGCTCAACACCATTGGTCGAGATGGAGGTATTGCAGATGTTGAGAAGTTTGTGTGTCATTTGTATGGCACCTTGGAACAACACACAGTTGATGACACCAGAGCTCACCTTTCTGGGAAGACCAAAAAGTCTCTGGAAATGCTCTCACTGGAGCTCCATACCAAGCTGACAAAATATGGCTCCAGGCTGACAAGACAACGTAGAAGTTGAAGATCCAGTGGACACTTCAGCTTCTTACCAGTGTGGATAAGACTTCCTCCAATCCCTGAAGCCTGCCTGGTGCTTGTTGCTTGTGGTTGTAAGAAGTGCAAGACAGCTAGGTGCAACTGCCTCAGAAAAGGGATAAAGTGTACAACAGCTTGTGGTTGTGACAACAGCGGTTGCTATAACCCAACTGGACCGTAGATCTATGTCTCTCTTCCGGGCTGAAATAGAGAGAAGCTGGAATGTGCTGTAAGGAACTACAGTACCACTTCTGTTCTTAAGTGATTGTGATCTACACAATTGTGACTGTCAGTGCAGCATTTAGGTGCTTTTCATCAAGAAATGTGAACTTATAGATGTTACTAGTGTATATTTGTATTTATTGCTTTGTGATAATCCTGTTACAGTAAGCACTTAATTCATGCCATCAAACTTATAGATTAGGCACTAATATTGTTAAATGAAATTGTTTTGACAAACAGACTTGCTTAATGTTTGTTTTTCCCAATTAAAATAAAAAATCTAAAATTTTTAGCCTTGAATTTGACCTGAGTTGAATTGAATTGAAACAGTTAATTTAGCCAGAAAAACACAGATACAGAGTGGGTAATAAAAACAATATTAACATGGCTGAGCCAGTTAAGAACCTGAGCTCTTTTAGGCACCTGAGATACTGTATACTATACATTTATCTCAAGGAAGTATTGTGTAACATTTAGTATCATCTGGAATAGTACAATAGCACGGTGGTAATAAGAACATCTCATAATGTTACCACGGTTATCACTTCAATATTTATTAATTTTATTTATTTATTACTATTTTTTTTAAATATACATAAATTACAGTGGAATTTAAAAATTTAATTACAATGGGGGAGCAGTACAACATGGGTTGTACATTAATAAGGTTGAACAAGAGGACAGAGCTGTCAGGATTATGTCTAGTTGGCAATTATGTTTATCAGGTGTTGGTAAACAAGATTATGATAGATTTCTTTCATTGCTGTGAGAGTGAGTGACTGTCGATGTGATACATGATACCGCACTGTTTATTGACTTTACTGTGAATGTGTTGTATGTGGTTTCTCCAGTTAAGTTTCTCATCAACAATAACTCCGAGGAATTTAGTATTTTGCTCATGTTTGAGGACTGTACAGTATTACCAAGGTACAGGGGGTCCAAGTCTGGGGGTAAGTTTTTCCTTCTGTGAAAGATCGTGTAGTGGGTTTTCTCAAGGTTTGAGGTCAGTTTATTATGTATTAACCAGGTTCAGACTTTAGTCAATTCAGTGTTCATAGTTCTCATCAAGAAATGGAGGTCTGAGTTCCTGGCATAGAGATTACTATCCTCTGCAAATAAGTTGTATTTTATGAGTGTGCTGGCATGGACTATGTCGTTTATGTACAACAAAAACAGTACTGATTTACCTTCTTCTCGCAATGTCCCAGGAACTTCAGCTCATTGTCAAAATACACACCTAGGTCCTTCTCACATTTAGTCTCAAATAGTGCAGTTTCTTCATCCCGCTGGGACATGTGATACGCCTCCTTACCGTTGTTATGCCCCAGGTGCATCCTTTTACACTTCATGACATTGAATCTCAGCAGCCATTTCTTCGACCATTCTTGGAGCCCACAGAGGTCCACTGTAGTGGCTCCTCTCCCCTACAACTCCCAACTGAGCTCCGGCCACGCGCCTACCAGCCAATCAGCGTACAGCCAGCTATGCCGAGAGACTAGGTCTATGCAGAGGACGGAGGGGTACGATCGCCGACCTAGTCTCGACCATCAACCTTCAGTTCAGGATCAGAGCGTTTTACACCTTACGCTTAAGCCGGTGTGATTGGTCCTCTCACTACGCTCACCCCAAATCCTGATCCTCGTAAATTGTATAAATACGGCTATGCTTGTCCAGGGAGACCATTCTACACTCGGCTACTGGACCAGCAACATCTCTCACAGCTCCTCACCTAGTCACTCCTAAGCACTGCGCTGTACAACAATATATATACAGAAAGCGCATTGTGAGTTTCTATCCTACCTCATTCCTGAGTGGAGATATCTACATGTACGTACGTTTGTGTGCCCATACAAAGAGACAATAGACAACTAAAGAGAATTGATAACTGGCCACATACAGTATGCTACACCTTCTGCAGCTCTTCACAGTCTGCTCGGTTCTTTATTTACAGAAATATCTCGGCGTCATTGGCAAACATTTGTATGGAGGACTGTACAACGTCAGGCATGTCATTTATGAAACAAACAAACAACAGCGGGCCCAATACACTGCCCTCTGGTAGCCCTCTTGTGACAGGTACGGATGATGATTTCGTGCCATTAATCACCACACACTGCTTGCGGTCATGTAGAAAATCTTCTATCCACTAGTACGTATCCCTGAATACAAATTCAAATTCAAAACATTTATTAACAATTACATTAAAAGGAGCTGGTTAGCATGCTAACTAGCCCGCCCAAAACTAGTCTTAACAAGAGCTCTAACATTCTACAAATCATAAATCAGATATGTATACATCAAATAGATATGCATAAAATCTACAATCTTATGTTAAATTTACAGAATTTTTCCATAATATTCTTAACCATATTTTTTTTGTTCATTAAATAACAAACCATCTCTGTAATATCAGTAATACCATCACCCCTAAATTCTGATAAGCAGTTGCATTCCATAATGTAATGATGTAATGTTTGAGTCTTTACATAGCCACACAGTTTAAAAGGAATGCCATCAGTTCCTTCAATATATTGCCAATAATATTTGTATCCAACGCGTAGACTCATCACAAATGTATCGTACTTAAGTGAAGCCTTACCATAAGTAGAACTGGTAGAATTCAAAACTCGAACATAATGTTTCAAACTACTACTACCGCTGTTCAAAATATTCCGAATATTGTCCATTTCCCTTTGCTGTCGGATTTTTGCCATTCCACATTTTATTCTTTTAATACCCAAAATACAATTGTATTCTACAATTTCTTTGCCACACCCTTGCTTAGCCAAATCATTCATATAAATACCACAATGGGATGGAATCCACATAAAACTAACATCATATCCAAGTGATTTTATGTCATGAATACACTAATAACATTTTAAAACTAAATAATCATTAAGAGGCTACATCCGGCCTGATTCCCATTAACTGAACCACCACAGTACATATGAATAACATTTTCCTTATGGTACTCAGATATTTTATCAAGGAATATTTGCCATAACTCAAAAGGATTACATTCTTTTTTCCTTTTTTTTAAACTCTAGCTTATCCATTGTTACAGATACACTCCATGAACCAAAGTTTCAAATAAACTTTGTTTGGCAAAGGCACACAAATCTACAATATGAGGGCCTGAGCTGCCACCATTTTATAAGGGCCTGTGTGTCAGTAACATTTCCTTTTACTCTCATACTTATTACTATTGGTAGCGTGACGAAAGGAGGCTCGTGGGTAGATGTAATGATAGTAACAAGTAATAGGGAAGAAATAACGGTAAATACTGTAGGTAAATAATAGTCACAGTTATACAAATACAAAATATATTTAAACATTAATATGAAATTAGGAGAAAGAATTTATATGTACCAACAGACGAAATCTAGTACTAGGCCCTCAGGCTCAACATACTCACACCACTACTGGGTGAACATACTCAATAACACTTCCAACCTTACTGGGTGGACATACTCAATAACACATAACTCTTATAGTCACTTAGCACCATAAAGACCAGGGCAACTGCCACTACAACACTCAGTCGTCAGGAGTGATACTCAAGCAACAGCCATGGGGTCCAGCCACCATGGGGTACTTTCCGACGAACTCTGAAGATCCCAGTGGAGTAATCCCACCACACAAATAGCCCTACTGAGTTAGACACTCATCCACCAATGATGGGGGCTGGTAGTGGTGTGTGGCTTGGTGATCCGAGGACACCTCGCAGGCCGAGCGTTAGGGCCAGACGAGCCAGCTATGGGGGCCATAGGTAGTCTGACGGCCGGGTCTCACGAAGGTAACTGAGCCTACTGGACCTCGGACATCTCCCCAGACATAGTGGATACAACATCCACGCTACAGACACGGTCTAGGCTGCGTTAGGGACCTGAATGGATGAAGGGACGGGCACTTACTAACGGTGACAACGACATCACATTTCAGGGGACGTTAAAGACGTAAATATGACTTCACTCAGAGCATATCAACTACGTTACTGTAACACTTGCACAATCAACTATTAATTGGGTCAAATCACTTAAAGAAGGGCGAATTACAACACAGTGGAATGGCATACCTGTATGGATGAAGGGACGGGCACTTACTAACGGTAAAAATGCCCGCGGCACCTTCACTCAAAATAGGCCAGGGAGTCCACCTACTTCTATTTCGATGAATTAATTTACTGTACACTCTGACGTTGAAACTGAGACTATGAACTCAGTTTCATTCCCTACTATTACCCTCACTAACAATGCTCTGACTCAGTTATCAAAAGCAAAATCAAATTGATTACAAAGGGTTGGATGGCAACAGGTCCCAACATACAGCGTCTGCTACGAAATCCGTGGATTATATTCAAAGGAAATAGAGAAAACGGGGGACGTTTCCACTGGGGGACTCGGAAGGTTTTGTGGACGTTTGAGCATAATATGAATCCTTAAGGTTTTCAGGTTAGCCGTCATCACGATCATGACAACAATATTATATTCACACAACATCTGAAAAAGTTTCTTAATATAAGTATTCCTCTTAAAATTACTAGTAATTGCATTAGTAAATTTATCAACAGCAGACTTCAGATACCCATCACCACGCCTAATAAGCCTTAAAGTTGAAATGACTGACAACTCCCTAATTCTGTGTATTATGCTTGGGACATTTAGCTCCATGTTCATAATCTCTATTCTTGTTGTCCTTGGACAACCAAGCACAATCCTCATTGCTTCATTCTGAATAAGCTCTAATGGCCTAAGATCTTTTCCTGGGTAAGAATGTCATGATCACATTGACTGCTAGTCTGTTTTAACACTGAGGATTCTTATTATATGCCACACCCGCAAAACATGAATGGGTAGCTGGTTAGCTATCCTAAGAAGAAAGGCATTTTTCTCTCTCCATGTTTTACACTAATGCTCCCTCTCTAAGTCCCGCCTGTGAAGACAGTTGTCAATACGTATTTATTCCACTTTCTCCTGGCAAGCTCAATCTTGAATTAGTTTATGTAGATCAACTTAGTAATTCGCCAGACCTTTGTCAACTGAGGGTCATCTTTGAATGTGTGACAGTTGGTTTGTTTGTAATTTCTGTCATTGCATGAGATAGCCACATCTGGCAACTCAGGGGTATATAAACCCTGTGCAAGGAGGAGAGAGCTTCCCGTGACGATCCTCCAACTTTGTTCACAGGTATGTAAGACAGTGTTCCCGCTGATATAGCCATTCAGTTTGATTTTGTCAATTTTGTGAGTGTCAGTGTTCATGTTGTAACAATGGAATTGTCATTCACCCAGTGTAAGAAGTACTATAAAGTAAATGTCATCTGACGTTGCAAGACGAAAGATTTGTTTGTGTTTCAGTCCATGCTTCCTTCCCATGACGACCTCTCCCGTTGTTCTCCAGGTACAGTGAGTGGATTATTTGAACACCCACCGGCTGCCTGGAGTTGGTGGCTACCTAGCAGTGAGCGATATATGGAGGGTGTCGTTGATTCGACATGATTAACTTGCTACAAGTCCACCTCGTGGGCCTTAGACCCCAGACTCACCATGTGTCTGGCTACCTCCGATCACAACAACGGTTGTCAGTTGTTGAGTGTTCTACCCTGGAGCACTCCTGGAAGTTATATGGTCCACAGTGTGTGTTATATTTGATTGGGGATAATTCTGGAATATAATTATCCCTTTATGGGTAGTGAACCCATGTATAAGTTGTTGGTTTCAGTAATAACGTGTTGTGTGTTGAGAATGCATCTCACATGTACTAACAACAGTCTGTGAAGGTATCATATGTAAGTTTGTCTTATGACTGGATGTAATGCCATGTACCACCAGTAAGGTGTGAGAAGTAAAGTATCTGATTGGAGTTGTAATG
This sequence comes from Homarus americanus, assembly GCF_018991925.1. Lineage (NCBI taxonomy): Eukaryota > Metazoa > Arthropoda > Malacostraca > Decapoda > Nephropidae > Homarus > Homarus americanus. The sequence continues at coordinate 85,193 of NW_024730593.1, forward strand.
TGAGTACAGCCACGGAGTTGACCCTGGTAACGGGTAAAGCCACTTATCACCAGTCAGGTTGTGTGAGAGGTTGGAGTCATAGACCACGTTCTTTATAGACTTTATTCTAACAGCGTCAGCTGGAGACTGGCAACCGGGCGCTGCCAAAGACAAGCCCCCATCTCAACATGGGAAAACATATCGTACGATGGTACAATCTTACATCTCCCCCCCAAGTTAAAAGGAAATGACAATGCACATTTGAACTAACAAAAGGAAAACAATGCATTCATAAAAACAACAATAATGCAGGAAAAACGAGTCAAACAAAGGAAAAAAACAAAAAAAAAAAAAACCTCTAAACTGATTTTACATCACATACACTACACCACGTAGTCCGTCAACCAGCCCGGAGGCCTACGGCCTCTCCTGGGCCTGGCCGCGCTCGACTGGGGAGGGGCCGTGGGTGCGGAGGAGGGCGCGGGTATGGAGGGCACAGCAGAAGGGGGGCCAGGAGGCACAGCTTGGTGCACCACCGGAGTAGTAGGCACAGGTGTGGAGCCGTTTCGCAGGTGGCGTCTGTTGCGGATGGACACCCTGCCACTGCCACCCAACCTGACGGCATACTGCCTGTGAGGGCGGGCTTCCACCACTATGCCTGTCCTGTCCCAGAGCTTGGTAGCTGCGTCCTGCACACGCACCTGCGTGCCCACGACTAGGGGAGCCAGCTGGCGGGATACCTCCCTCCGCGACAGGACCCCATCCTGGGTTTCGGCCAAGCGCACCTCCCTCATACGAAGTGCCCGCCGCCAGTGCTGGTCCACCTTATAGTGCTGTCTGGCCACGGGAACGCCGTCACGGAGCTGGCGGCCGGTGGCAAGTTGGGCGGGCGACTTGTTCACCCCCCGCAGAGGCGTGTTCAGGTACTGGAGGAGGGCCTGGGATGTCCTATCGCAGTCCAGGCTACCCCCGGGCCCAGTGTTATCCCTGAGGAGCCTCTTGGCAGCCTTGACCCCAGCCTCTGCCCTGCCATTGGACTGGGGGAAGTGGGCCGACGAGAGGCGCACCTCGACCCCCCATGACTTGAGGAAATCTGTCATCTCAAGGCTGGCAAGGTTGGTACCTCCATCTGTGGAGATCTGCTCAGGTACCCCCCACCTCGTGAAGTAGGCCCGCAGACTGGCGATGATTTTTCCAGAGGTGGCCTCGTTGGGGAAGTGGGCGATCTCCAGCCAACCTGTCAGTCGGTCAGCATATGCTAGGTACGTGCGGCCCTGCAGGTGGAACAAATCGGCCACCACTTGTTGAAAGGGATAGTCTGGCGCTGGGGTCAGAACCAACGACTCCGGAGGCTGGGAAGGGGCGTGGGTCTCGCAAGCAGCACACCGGGACCGATGATACTGCAGGTCACCCTCCATGCCAGGCCAATAGACAGACTGCCGGGCCCGCCTGAGCATTGAGTCGAGGCCCTGGTGCCCCACATGCAGGTTAACGGCGACCCGGTGGCGGAGGGAGTCGGGGATGACAAGGCGCACGCAGCCTGGTCAAAGGTATAGGTGACCAAACCCCTGACCACAGTCAACCTGTCCCTCACCGAGAAGTACGGGCGCAGACAGGCCACCTCCTGTGACTTGTGGGGGTGCCAGTCGCCCGCCAGCCCCCTCGACACTAGAATCTGGTACACTGGGTCGTCCGCCACCGCTTTGCATACTGTGTCTTCGTCCATAGTGATGCACCCATCCTGATCCAGTGCTGCGATTGTGACTGCACACACTGCAGTGCACAGGTCCTCCTCTTGGTCCATGTCCTCCGCATCAGGCGCCGCCCTGAGGGAGGGGAAGCGGGATAGGGCGTCAGCTGCACAGTTCCGCTTCCCTGGCAAGTATTTGACCGTGAATCGGTACTGCAGGGTCTTCTCCTTGAGCCTGAACAGGCGCGGATTCGCCACATCCGTGAAGGCTCTGTCCCCTAGCAAGCCAACTAAGGGGCGGTGGTCCGTCACCAGAATGAGGTTCGGGCAGCCAAGGAGGAACAGCCTGGCCTTGCGCAGGCACCACACCACAGCCAGGGCCTCCCCTTCTACTGCAGCATAACCGGCCTCGGCCGTGCTCAGATGTCGGCTACCACACAGAGCCAACCGCCACCCTCCTCTGCAGCAGAAGGGCGTCTCTGGAGAGGCACAGGCACAGTATTGTTGCAGGACGACGAAGCCGATGCCCTCCCTGCTCCAATCAGTGACAGCTGCCGTAGGCCTGTTTTTGTCGTAGTACACCAAGCCGTCTCTGGCCAACTGACAGATGGTGTCCTGGGCCTGGCGAAACTTGAGCCGCAGCTGGTCGTCCCAATACACCTGCTTGCCCACTGGCTTCTTGAGGAGCTCACGGAAGGGCTCCATCACAGGTGCAGTGGCAAGGAAGGGAGCCAACTGATTAACCAGGCCATGCCAGGACCTGATGTCAGTGATTGATGGCTGATCCGGCATGGGGAAGTCCTTGATGGCTGTCAGACGTTGGGCAGTGGGCTGGTACAGGTCCCACCCCAGGAGGAAACCCACAAACTCAGCTTCTCTCCTGCAGAACAAGAACTTTTCTGGTTTCAGCGTGATACCTGTGCGAGCGCAGGTCTCCAGAAAATCGTAAGTGTGCCAGAACGCCCCCTTCACACTGGAGTCATAGAGGAGAGTGTCATCCACGCACTTGTACTTGCGGGGCACATCCTGAATAGCGTCGTCAAACCTCTTGGTGTAAGCATCTGACGCTGAGCAATGTTCCATGGGCGTCCTGCAGTATCGAAAACGTCCCCACGGCGTGATGAATGTGGTCAGGCGTCTACTCTCCTCCTCCAACTCCACTTGATGAAATCCCCAAAAGGCGTCGGCGACGGTTTTGAACGAGTGCACTGGCACCCCAGACACCATGTCGAATGGTGCAGGTGTGTGGTGCGTCTCCCTCAGGCAGCTTGCATTGAGGCGTTGGAAGTCCACAGTGCGCCTAGGCTGACCGTTTTTCTTGGCCACCACGACCATCCTGGCGCACCACTCCGTAGCCTCACCAGCAGGCACTGGCTGGATGACGCCTCTCCTGACGTCCTCCTCCAACTGGGCCTTCACCTCCGCTTCCCAGTGTTTCGGAATGGGAGCGGGTGTGTGACAGGCGTAGGGGGTCGTGCCGGGCATCAGGTGGATACGGTGAGGGGGACCAGTCATGACTGGCAGTGGGGACCTGCTGGTGTTGAATGCGGTAGACGAAAAGTGCGTGAGTAGCCATGCCTCCAGCCTGGCCACATTCTCCTCCAAAGGAGGCAAGGGTATCTCAACTGGCCTCGGCGGGAAACGGCTGCTCTCAGGTAAACGGTTCGGAGGTAGATCGTCGGCAGTGTGCCGCTCCCCTCCATCGCCCACGGCAGCCACAGCATGTCTATGGAGCGGGAAGTCGACAGGCACCAAGTTGAGGCACTTGCAGGCCTCCAATGACAGATAGAGGGCCTTGGCTGTCTGCCCGAAGTAGACCTCCTGGACGGTGGACCACTCGTCCACACCGAGGCGGCAGGGGGCGGACCCCAGACACTTGAGCTGTTTGTTCGCCACGTCCCTTAAGCCATTACGGGCCCGAAGTTGCCCCGGACACAAACCGATTTCCCGGAGCAGGGATGCGCCTGCCACACACACCATAGCACCCGTGTCGGCTACAGCCAGCACAGGGGTGGCGGGGGAATTGCCCCCGGCCTGGGACACGAACACTTGTAACCTGGGGTGGCGGTATAGCTGGGCTGTTGCCACTGTAACAGCGCCTGACACATCCACAGGAGCACTTAGGGCTGACTTACTCCTACAACACCTTTTGAAGTGACCAACCTTACAGCAATTGCGACATGTAGCCCCACTTGCAGGGCAGTTACTTTTACCAGAGGCATGTGACACGCCGCAGTTACCACAGTGCACGCGACTGAGGTGTCGAGGGCGGGCGGCAGCTACCTCAGACTCACCGGTGACGTCATCACCAACCGCCACTGCCTCCGCGGCTGTTCCCACCACTGCCTGGCCAGACATACGACACAATACACCAGCATCTCTCACTGCTGCTGTATGATATATATGGACACAACGTAGCGCCTTCAGCTGTATATTATTATATTACTCTTATTAATTATGTATAGTAAAGTATTACAGAACATGTATTAATTCTATGTAATATTCTATTTATTGTGCACCATATTATGTATATAAATTATCACATTTATACTTTATGTATTCAGCTTGTGAATGCTGGCATCTGTATAGGCCAGCGCGTAGTAATACATAGATAGATGTAGAGTTAGTTAAGACTGAGTCCTGGTGGTGTGCCCACAGGCTTCCTGTGTCCAACTGTAATATCATCTCCCGTACGAGAATAGAACCTACTTTTAAAGACAACAAGTGTTTGTATATACCCTCAGTAATATAGAACATTCTTTGGGTATCTGGCAATACGCTAGATGGTGCAGTGATTATTTCTCAGTGAGATTCAGTGGACCAAGCCTTCCCGCCCGGACTCTGTTTATGGCGTCTCTTCCACTTCAGCCGACAGCAAGACTACTACAAGCCTCTAGACTTACAGTGTTGTGAAGTGCTATGCTGTGTACAGTGCTGTGCTGTGAAGTGAAGTGTTTTGTGAAGTGTTGTGCTGTGTATTTTAGTCATAATTGTCTGTGCAAGTTGCGGTCAGCTGACTCAGGGAGCGACCCGACAGTACGTGCTCTCCCGTCTCTGGTCTGAGGGTGACTGAGGAGCTACGCGACGCTGGCCACTCGCTCCTACGTCTGGCAGCGCGCCAAGTCTCTCCCCTCCCGCCAGACACACACACACACACACACACACGCATTCCCCTTATATTTCTGGTGACTTACTGTAAACTTCTGTAATTCTGTGCATAGATTACGAGGGGCTGACCCGATCTTTTGCACAGATAGAGTACAGAAGCAGTCGGCATGTCTCACAGGGATCATAACGATACCCTGGACGATGGGGCTACGAGTTTTAGTGTGGGAGATCTCTCCCCACCCACCCACGCCCCCCACAGTGACAATGCCCAATCACCCACAGAATCTCCTCGCTCGTCGCGAACCAGCTCTCCTGCGATGCATGCGTCCACAGATCTCCTTCAACTGATAAAGTGGATGGAAACTTCTCGACGCCGGGACGATATTGCAAGGAGAGAAGAGGAAGAAATTAGGTACAAAGAGTCTGAAAGACGACGCCACAAAGAGGAACAAACACGCAGAGAACTCGAAGAGATACGTAGACGTGAGGATGACCTTAGAAGACAGGAGGATCAAGCCAGATTTGAAGCTTTGATTTCTCTGTTAGCCTCCCCACAACGTTCTACCGTACAAGATTCGTCTGCTACAACTGATGTTGATGCGACTAGAGGTACTGGTACCTCATTTCCCGAGTCGGAACAACACCTCAAAAGGCTGCTGTACAGACGCCTCCCTCTCTGATGTCTGACGCTTCTTATCAGATGTTTCGGGAATGGCGTCGACGTTGGCAAGACTACGCAACAATGGTTGACTTGTCCAGTTTATCACAGCCGAAACAAATGATCCAGCTTCGTATGTGCTTGTCCTTAGAGACACAACGTACTCTCGAGCACACACTTCAAGTGCCTCCTACGACAACTCTGACGGTAGAGGCCGTGCTCGACAAGTTGCAGGAACACGTCAAGGGACAGCGCAACGAAGCACTCAGGAGAAGACAACTCCTCCAATGTAAACAGCTTGAGGGAGAATCTTTTGACGCGTTTTTTGTAAGGCTCAAAAGGTGTTCAGAGGAAGTTGATGTTTGTCCCGGACATTCTCAAGTCTGTGAAGAAACACAACTTAAGACAATTATCTTAACGGGTGTCCGAGATGAAGAGCTAGTTCAGCGTCTCATTTCCCTCGACCCCACTTCCTCCCTTCAAGATGTTGTTACGAAATGTCGAGCGTACGAGGCCGCCAGGTGTGCGACTTCAGCTTTACGCTCACAGCCTGACCAGGTGAGGGCAGTGTCTTCCTACAGAAAGGGTAAGAAGCAGCAAGGTAACCCCACCCCTCACCCTCCAGCCACACCTTCAGCAGCAGCTTTGTGTAACAGCTGTGCGAGACAGCATAATGCCTCCCAGTGCCCAGCTGCTCAAAGCGTGTGCAGAAGTTGCGACCGCCAGGGTCACTGGGCTTATACAGTCAAGTGCCCTGCTAGCAAAGTTCAGTGTAGACTTTGTGGTCGTGTGGGCCATTATGACAAATGTTGTCGTAAGAAGACACATAAAGGACACCACCTAGGATCCAAGAAGTCATCCTCAGGTAGTGCTGGCGCGCCCCCTCCTTCTGGCAAGCATCAAGACGCTGTGTCCAGTCGTTCCTGCCGTCGTGTACGTAGTTCCACAGACACGACGCCCCAGCACATCAATGTCGTCATTTCTTACGGTAACTCGTCATCCAGTCTTCAGATGTTACCTGACACCGGTGCTGACGTCTCAGTAATTGGTCCACAACACTTAGCAAGTTTGGGAATACCCCGGAGCAACCTACAGCCCCCTCCTCAGACAACGAAACTGACAGCTGATGGTTCCAAGATGGCTCCAGCGTTGGGATCTTTCTGGGCTACCCTCACCTTTGGTAAGCAGTCTTGCTCAGCCCGGATTGATGTTCATAATGGTATCCCGACTCCGCTTTTATCATATGGCCATTGTCAAGAGTTGGCCATTATTTCCAAGGAATTCCCTAAACCTATTTCATTGAAGGCCGTCTTCACATCAGAAGAGTCTACAGCACCGGATGCAGACAAGACCCTTGAAGATCTCCGCACCGCAGCCCGGGCCGACCCTTCCTACATCCGGCTCGTCGACTGTGTGTCTCAGGGATTTCCATAATCGATACGACCTTCATGAATCGCTACTCCCGTACTGGAAAATACGCGAGGACCTCTATTGTGATGGAGACCTCGTCTTGTATGGTCCACGAGTAGTTATTCCTGCTGCCCTACGCCGCCGTACCTTGGCCCGCCTTCACGACAGCCATCGAGGAGTGGAGGCCACCAAGCGACGGGCGAAGCAGACTGTATTTTGGCCCGGAATCAACGCGGACATTGCAAGTACCATCCGTGCCTGTGAACCGTGCCAGATTCTGCAACCTAGCCAGCAACAGGAACCTTTAATGTGCGACGATAACCCTTCAAGACCCTTCGAGTCTGTGTCGGCCGATTTCTTTGCAGTTGCAGGGAAGTCCTTCCTCGTCATTGCCGACCGACTGTCTGGATGGCCTGTTGTCGTCCCCTGTGGTAGTGATACAACGGCTACTGCTACCATCCGGAGCTTCAGGCATTACTTCAGAGAAGTTGGTGTTCCCCTCCGCCTCAGGACTGATGGAGGACCCCAGTTCACCAGCCACGAGTTCCGGGACTTCATGGACCGTTGGGGAGTCCGTCATGTCGTGACCTCGCCCCACTACCCCCAGGCGAATGGACACGCTGAAGCCGCAGTCAAGACTGTGAAACACCTGATCCTTAAGGTGTCACCCTCAGGAAATATCGACTGCGAGGACTTCGATCGAGGTTTGTTGGAGTTACGCAACACCCCGAACTTCACCGGACGCTCCCCAGCCCAGGTTCTATACGGACATCATCTCAGGTCTTGTGTTCCTGCCCACCCGAAGTCTTTTTCTCAAGTGTGGCAGGCCAAGACTGAAGAATGTGACCGCCGTGCAGCAGAACGAGCCGCAGATGTCGCTGCTCGGTACGACTGTCATGCCCGCCCCCTTCCCAGGTTGAGTATCGGCCAGCAGATCAGGATTCAAGATCCGGTATCTCACCGCTGGGACAAGGTTGGGGTTGTCATGGGTATTGGCCGGTCCAGGGACTACCAAGTGCGTCTTCCTAGTGGTAGAGTATGGTGGAGGAACCGTCGTTTCCTCCGACCTGTGGAGCTGCCTAGTGTTGACCCCTCCCCAGTTGAGTCCCCTAATGTTGATGTCTCTAAAGTAAATCCATCCCCACCTTGTGTTTCTGCCCCAGTACTCCGCAGGTCCGAGCGACTCAGAAACAAAAGGTCCGCTCAAGATGAAACTATGAGCGTATAGGGGGGAGGGAGGTGTATGATATATATGGACACAACGTAGCGCCTTCAGCTGTATATTATTATATTACTCTTATTAATTATGTATAGTAAAGTATTACAGAACATGTATTAATTCTATGTAATATTCTATTTATTGTGCACCATATTATGTATATAAATTATCACATTTATACTTTATGTATTCAGCTTGTGAATGCTGGCATCTGTATAGGCCAGCGCGTAGTAATACATAGATAGATGTAGAGTTAGTTAAGACTGAGTCCTGGTGGTGTGCCCACAGGCTTCCTGTGTCCAACTGTAATATCATCTCCCGTACGAGAATAGAACCTACTTTTAAAGACAACAAGTGTTTGTATATACCCTCAGTAATATAGAACATTCTTTGGGTATCTGGCAATACGCTAGAGCTGCCTCAAATAACATGCATTTGTTTCTAAGCACTTCAACACTATTATAACTAGAGTACCCCTGGAAAATTTCCCTTTTCAACACTGGGTTACTCAGGCCCACCATAACTTTACGTAATAGCATGTACTCAGAGAGGTCGTTATCACAGGTGGGACATTTAAATTCACACTCCACTGCCTCTGAGAAGCATCGTTGAAAATACCTTTTCATGGGCTCCTCTTCACCTTGTTTGCTGTTGAAAAACTCGTTCCATTTCACAGCTTGGTTTGAAGATTGAAGAACCATTCCACTGATGGCGTCCAGGGCTTCTTTGGGCGAGAGCTGCTCCCACTGACCGCTGGGGTATCTCGAGTCAATCACCCTTTGGAGTGCGGGGACGCAGTTCAGGCGAATGTGGAGTGTGGCCACCAGTTGTGGCCACCCGTTCAACAGCACCCATGACTCCATGGACCGCCTCCATGTCCTAAACGCAGCTGCTGGCATTTCTGCCTCACACTTCTCTGGAGCGACAGCTGCTGAGGGCTTCATGACCGGCATAGAAGCATGACCACCGCCAGCACCTAGAGACGCCATCTGAGCCATCAATGCACTCATGGCCTGCTGCTGGGCGCGCGTGGTGTTCCCGGCCGGTGTGGAGAAGCCCTGGCGTCCCCTTGAGGGCGTCGAGAATCGTGGACGTGTAGGGGCCATGTCAGCGTTCTTGTCAGGGCTGTAATGGCGTGTCGGGCCCCGACATATCCTACTCACTGTGTGCCATGTGAGAGGTTGGAGTCATAGACCACGTTCTTTATAGACTTTATTCTAACAGCGTCAGCTGGAGACTGGCAACCGGGCGCTGCCAAAGACAAGCCCCCATCTCAACATGGGAAAACATATCGTACGATGGTACAATCTTTCAGGTTGTGTATAGTAAGAGTACAGTATCTGAGTAAATTGCAGCTGAGTAAAGCCGAGGAGTTGAACCTTGGAGTTGTATGTTAATGCCATCTTTTTCCCTACTTTGATTTCATATTAATAAACCTTTTCTTACAGTATATTTGTGGGTATTTCTCACCTCAGTATTCCACCTTTATTTCCGTCCAAGTGACTTGATATCAGAATTACAATACCCATCTGCCCTAGACCCTCGCCATGCTACCAAAGAACTGAGGTTATGTAGTAACCCTGAACTGAAGTATGTAGAAAGAACAATTGAAGGAACTAAGACAAGAGAAGTATGAGTAAGACAAGGGTGGCAGTTGGGCAGCTTGAGTTGAGAGAGATAACCCTTACAAGAAGCTAGAACTCGAGCTGAATAATCAATGATACTCCTAACTGTACTAAAGTACATAGATCTTAAAACTGGTACACCAACACCATTTCCTCTATTTGACAAAACTTTCAGAGGTTTTAGCCTCGCTGTACATATATTTTTGACATAAGTAATTTGATCCTTAACATTATTATTTATACCCACAAACTGTCCCAGATATTTATAACTGGATACTTTTTGCAATTTTATTCCATTTAGTCAAAATTCTTTTCCATTTTCTGCCCTTGACTGAAATTTGGTTTTATTTTCATTAATGACCAGTCCCAAAGAGACACAAAGATACTGCAGCTGATCAACGACCATGGACATATCTTCCTCATTCTTACATTGGATCAGAATGCCATAAGCATAAATGATTATTTGGGACTCGCCCTGGAATTTGTAACTAGCTATTCTGTCCATAAGAATAATAAAAGCCTAGGGCTAAGAACGCCACCTTGTGGGGTACCCAACCCTAAACTTTTTTCTTCCGAGTCATGACCTTGAAACCAGACACTCGCTTTTCTGTTAGTTAAGTTATCTGTAATCCACATCAATAATTTCCCTTTTATACCTTTCTAAGATCACTGCCTTATTTACCTTATCAAAGGAACTTTTAAGGTCTACAAACAGTCTACAGTTGACATTAGCATCACTAAGACATTTCATACAATCTGTAGTGCTTTTACCCTTTAAAAATCCAAACAAATTACAAGACAAGAGACCATCAATTTTATACAATAATCTATTTAATACCATTCGCTTTATCATTTTAGATAGACAAGATGTTAAAGATATGGGTCTATAATCATTATTGCCCTTAGGCACAGGAACAATGAGTGCCATTTTCCATTTCACTGGCAGTCTTCCATTTTCATATGACAAATTAAAGAGATCTAGAATTGGGTTGTCCTCCATACTTATAAGATAATTGATAACATTATAAGTTAGACCATCCCTGCCAGGAGCACTAGACCTCCCTTTCTTTACAGCATTCTGAATTTCATCCTTAATAAAAGGAACACAGGTTTCCTCACTTACAGTACTTTGGATATTCACCAACCTTCACCTCATAGATCTTGAATTCTTCAAGCAAGTCTGAACATTACTTGGGAGAAACTCATAATTAGATGCATACGCCCGCTTATTCATTAGTTCTTTAGCTTTGGCGTTTGGATTGGGATGAACTTTAAATTTCTTCTTGACTCCTCTTACCTTATTCACACCATCCCAAACCTGATTCAAAGATTTTGATTGAGCGATCTCTTTCAAAAAAACACTCCAATACATACTTCTGGCTTTCTGGTTTACCTCTGTTGTACACTCTGCCACTTCAATCAGAGTTTCTCGGTTTTTTTCATTGCTAGGATCTTTACTCCACTTACTATGACATTTCCTCAGTAACTTATTCCACCCCTTTACAATCTTATCATTATTATACCTAGGCTTAGGTTTTGTGGTATTTCCACTGTACTGCGCACATCATAGTCATTCCTAAAAAGCCCCTCTAATTCATATTACACTACATAATATTCAAATCAGTGCCAGATTTAGACCTGTGGTGGCCCATGGGCAGCCTCTTTGTGGAGGCCTTCCTCATTGTAACACCCAAGAGGGTGGGGTGGCGAGTGAAGCGAGCTTAAACATTTGGGCGTTCCGGGGGGCTCTGTAAGCCCCCCGGGAAAATTTTGAAATTTGAACACTTCTTTGGAGAATTTTGAAGCCATATGCAGTTATATTGAGGGAATTAGAGCATTGAGAAATTTTTAATTAACTGTATATTTATTGATAGTGTACAAATAACCAACACACACACACACACACACAAAAGTGAGACATCACTAAAGTCATTCATGTGGTTTCAAGTCGACCAGCACCTGATATAGCTACTACTGCACATGTGGAGGCCTCCAGATTGTGGAGGTTCCTGGGCAGCTGCCCACTTTGTTCACTCCTGACTCCGGCCCTGATTCAAATCCACCACGCTTGTAGAATCTCAGAAAATGGGAAACATTGATAAAGGATAACTCACCTACTCAATGTTATTGAATCATTTGTTGAAATGTACCCAGGTACGGTTATATAATATTAATTGTATGAATTCATAGCATTAAGGAGAATTCAAGGTATCTATGAGATGATTGGGAAAGTCCAGTTGATCCGGACTAGTGTACTTTAGGACTAAGTGTAGATCGTGGTTTGAAGGTCATACTATTCACGTCTGTGAACATGTAGCGAACATAACTTCCGCAGATATCATATGAAAATACATGAGAACAATGATCTGGAAAAAGGATAAATGAATCAGTACTATGCGAGGTGTTGGAAGTGACCCAGAAACTATACTTGAAAGGAAATATCTTGTATGTATCGGTGTGGACTTAATACACCTCGTCTCCTCGGGTGACGTATACCCACGACATGTACAGTGATCAGAGAATCTTATGTCTGTGTTCAGGTAGTGCAATGAGTGAGAGGAGGATCCCTAATTACAGTTTTAAGTGAAGTGGATATACCCACGCTCTGAACATTCGGCTTTTGTTTCGGGGTAGCATCCTTTGTGCCCAGCCTAGAGGTGTGAGTTGTTGATATAGCCCAATTAATTTCCCCAAGAACTGTCAAATCCGAACCGCATTCTAGTATGCAAGTTAGGATTAGAATATGTATTTATAAGACACCAGGTCACAATAAACGGGAAAGTGTTCATGTGAGAACCATAAGAAATCAAAGTAAAAATTAAAGATTGGAAACTGTAGGCCTAGGGCGGGAGTAGCGGGACCTGAGCCTCAGTGGCACCTCCTCTCTCATCAACCCAGTTCAGTGAACTTCATCGGGCTGTATTCAGCCCCCCAAAAAAGAGACTCATATAGCAGTTATTACAGTTAAAACTTCGCCTGATGTATAAAGTGAAATAGTTATGTTTTGGGGTGGGTGATAACGGCCCATCAGGCATTATTTCTCAGTGGCACCTCCTCTCTCATCAACCCAGGTTCTCGAGTGTTTGAACTCACCAAAACGGCGGCCATTACCTCGTGTGGGCCCCACCATGTGAGATGACTACTCACAGCTATGCTCCTCCACTGTGAACCTGTAGATGCCCGGCATACCACCACGAATGAGTAGGAAATACTTAATGGAATGCTTGAGAAACTCTGCGGTCGTCACTTGGAGCGACCTATAATACCAGGCGTAGAAACAGTACTGGTATGTCTCTGGGTGATGCCCTCATCTCTACCTACCGAGGGCGGTGTGCGAACGAGGTGGCTCATATGTGTACCTAGAAATTACACAGAGTCCCATACTTGCAGGTGTGGAGTATAACAGGTGTGGTGAGCTGGTGCGACAGGGAGGTGAGATGGTGCTACTATGTATGATAACCTAAGGTGCTATATTCCATACAGGTGGAGCAGCCTGACGTGTTGAGTGTTATTGTAAGAAGGGATGACTGAGGTAAGGAAATCACTCATTGTTATGCAAAAAGTATGTGGATGACACGCAATTAATGTAAGGCGTCTGTTGTCGAGCATGTAATAGGCCCCTGTCTCATCAACAGAATGTATTATATAAATGGGTCAATACATCTGATATTATATTCAGATTCACCACCCTGTAACTTTCCACTGTCTATGAGTAAGACATGAGATTGACACGTGAGCGGGCAACTTACCCAAGAGGGCGAGACCCATAGCTCAGCATTTCTGTAAGCACGCACTGCGATGCCCCTAAGCTTCAGTAGCTCACCTCAAGTCATATCGTAAGGACGTGACCTAACGTTTATCATACATAAACGCCGTCCCTTTCTCATTCACTCCTAGACAGTGAGACTTACGGTTGATATACACTCAGGAATTATATATACAACCTTTTATAATAAAACAAAGGAACTACCGTTTGGGTTTCGTTACTTAAAACCCAAATATAAATATGTGTGAACGGACTGGTTAATTGGACAAGCAGCCGATTCATATAGGTGGCAAGCGGTGTGTACGGATTCTTCAAACTGGTAGTCGTATCATCCGTCTGTGTCTTGTGAAAAACAAGAAACCACACAGCAGTGACGCGTTACATAATCCGAGTGTTTAAAACTATATCCCGTATTGAGACGATATGTAGTGAGCGCTCCTTATCTCTGTCATATACAAATACGTGCAGAATTCGTAATATACAAATATTACAGCCTGTTGGTACATATCCAGATTGAGCCGGTTGAGATAGACTCCACTCAGCATTCCCTAGACATTACAGTGTTGCAGTGTTGAACAACAGTTTCGTAACCTGGAATTCAATTGGTATTTCACTAGCAGCTGAGCAGTATTGTTGTGTCGTCAGCGCGAATTACGAATTCCGGTGTCATCATACAGATCTCCATATATACGTGGACTGTGAAGAATTGGCACACGGCAGTTTTCGCCAGCGAACCAGCACGACCAGTGTGATAACCAATCATCAGTTTTCTGATCGCCGGAGGAGGAACTCACCTAAATCAAGTGGACTCGTCTCTCACCAAAGCAGAAGCGTCATCTCGTTGCCAAGGAAACCAGCAGCGGCGCACGCATCCTAGGAAGAGGCCCCGCCCACACCCCGCCCACACTCCACTCAGAACTCTTGAAGGATGATCACATTTTCTATACAGACGTACTCTGTATAAATAGGTATTTAAATTACATAATTCTACACACATGAACACGTTCGAGAGATATCTTCACACCGATAGGTTCGTCGGATAGGATTATTTCAATGATAAAGTGTCGAATGTAAGATTAATGTATTAAAATCCTATAATTTACAGTAATTTGTAAGTGTCTGTCTACTTATTGATAGTTTAATAATTAACTACAAAACATATTCATTTGTCTTGTAAATGAGAGGCAAGTGATCTTCTTACTGTTAAGTATTCATTGACCCAAGGGGGCTAATAGATAATTTCTAAGTTTCCCATGTCTAATGTAGATGAAATCGAACGCCTAGCGCAACTATTTGCTGATAACCAACTCATCAATGATCAAGCCCAGACTGACATAGATTTTGAGTATGGAACACAGTTAAATGAGTCGGTAGGAAGTAGTGAGAAAGTTATAGACGAATCATTTGACGACTTAAACCGTCGTACCCTACGGTCTGGTAATCACTATAGTACCTCACCTAAGTATACTAAAGCAGTTACCCCTGTTACAGGTGATAGTGTGTCTGTTGCTAAATCGGTAACAACCTTATTAACCCAGCCTTCTGTTAAGAGTAAGAATACTAACTTGCTTAATGACACTAAAATGACATCTTCTAACCCTCACACCAGTATTACTAATACCACACTTAAAGCTGATAATGTTATTAATATCATGCAGCGTGGCGATTATGTTCGAAATTTCACGGGACAAGACGATTATAGGGTCGCACATTTTATTCGTGCATGTGAAGATAGCATGCGCAATAGTCACATAACGACTGACGAAGATAAGAAAGCATATGTAAATTCCCATATAACTCAGGGTTCCTATGCAGGCAGTCGTTTAAATGCGTTTGGTTTACAAAGCCCTGACTATGAAAAGTTCAAGCGAACGTTAATTGGGATTTTTGGGGGTAGGTCACAGCTGGGCCAACTGCAATGGATCTTCAGATGGTTGGATCGCTGTATTCCAGGTATACGAAACGAAACACCCGTTGACGCTGTTGACATCGCGGGCGAGGTTCGCCAGGACATGCAAGCGACCTTCCGGTCATCAGGCTGGTACAACTCACGGGGTGATATGCCGCCGGCAAATGTGGAAACATTGATAGAACTAATAAGTTTTCTTCTTTCCGTCCGTGTTCCCTTATATAGCCGGGCACAGGAAGTACAGTATGAACCACCCTTGGATATGGTGGAATACGCAAACAAGCTCTGTCCCCAGGCTACGGGCCCCTTACTGGCGCAACCCTCAGTGACGTCACCACAACCCCAGCAGTCTCAGATGCCTCAGATGCTTCACTCCCAGACTCCTTACGCGACACACTTAGCTCCGATCGCTCCTCCCCGCCTAACATATAAACAGAAAACATCGTTACGATGCGCACATTGTAATAAACGTGGCCACGTAATGGAAGATTGTTTTCAGCTCCGAGGTAATAGTGCAAATAAAGCCACACCCGGTGCAAAGCCATTCTCAAGGTCAAACAGTGAGGGAGCAAAAGTAGCACCTCCTCCTCCTACCCAGACAGCGCGCAAATGGTGCGCTCTTCACAAATCGACATCTCATAGTTCACATGAGTGCGATATACTAATAAAAGCTAGGGGAGTGGACCTAAGTGAAACGGAGGTGTCGTATAGGCGCAAGCAGAAACGTCCCCAGGACAAGTCATCGGGGGAAGACCAGCGCACACTACAGCAAGGAGAGGGATAGATAGGGTAATTCCCGCCCCTCCTCACAACACTTCTATAGCGGCGCTTAGAAAAGTGGAAGTGTTGTCAGTACCGGTGAGAGTGGATAATACCAGATTGGCTCTTGATATAGACACTGGTGCTTGCGCTAATGTATTGGCCTTGACATCATATCACGAGTTACAACGTAAATTCCCTCACCGCAAATTCAAATGGAGGCCTAGTAACGCTGAGCTCGAAGGAGTTTCAGGTACTCAGCTGAGCATCAAAGGAATGGTGACGTTACCACTCAGATTCTCAAGACGTGGTACGCCCTTCTACGCGGACTTTTATATAGTTCAGCAGTTCAATTTGCCAGCTGACGGGTTACTTGGTCTACCAACTCTTCGAAAGAACATGATAGATGTTCATCCACGTAATAATAGTGTTACGTTTAAAGGTGTTTCCTACACAGCAATGAGTCATTCTGAACCTATGCTCACCGCTAGGACGAAAGTGTTGTCTACCAATCCTATTAAGAGGAAGGCGGATCATGCGTCAGAGATATATCTCGACCTCAACCACACACCTTCCCAGCGTGATTACAGCAGCAAGAGTTGGAAGATAGTACCTGCAATGTTGAAGAGTACTCTCCATTACCAGAATGAGGAATTCACCAACGCAAAAATCCTGTGAGCTAAAGTGAACATTAGTTTCTGCAAATGATTCGTTCACTGCCCAGGGTGTGACAGGACGTGACTGCAGTTGTTGTGACTGCTCATCAATCAACATCCTGTCAACAAAATTCTTTCGTATGGCGTGAACAACCCCCAGTTACCAGCACCCAGCACCCACCCTAGTGATGATGACACATCCGGTCTGAGAGATGGTCTCAGCATTCTGAGGTATGGTGTTGTGGATGACGTTGTGTAACAATTAGCGGCGGTTTGCTGTACTCAGGATTTTTGTGAGCATTGACCCAATCACCGGACCTTGGAATCAGCTGTGTCTACTGTGGGACACACACACACAAGTCTACGGGATTGCGGGAGCAATTTCACATTATCAAGAAATTAAAGAAAGGATGTTATGTGTGTGATTTTATAGATATCACAGCAATGTCGAAGTGCAACCAAATAAATTCCTAATTCGAGGTATTGTTGCGAATTGCCAACAGACTCGACTGGCCAGGATAGATCAAATAGCACCACATGTTAAGGTGATCGATCATCCTCAGGGCAAGACACGCCTGTTAGAGCTGCTTGCCGACTACAGTAATAGTAGCCTTGCCAGGGGAAACGCTAGGTCAGACAGATTTAACATCCCATCATATAGCGTTAAAGGAAGGAACCAACCCTATTTACGTACCAGCTTATAGACTACCTCATAGCCAGCGCGCTGTAGTGCAAGATATGGTACAGGGTATGTTAGATGAGAATGTCATTAGACACTCAAAATCCCCCTTTAATAGCCCATTATTCCTCGTCCCGAAAAAGGATGGTGGATGGCGCCCTGTCATAGATTTCAGGCGCGTAAATAATCAAACAATCCCTGATAGGTACCCAATGCCTATCTTGAGTGACATATTGCAATCCTTAGGCAAGGATAATGCGGTATTTAGCAACTTAGAATTGCTTAGTGGGTATTGGCAAATACCACTCGATGAAAAATCACGAGAAATCACGGCATTTAGCACGC
Organism: Homarus americanus; assembly: GCF_018991925.1. Lineage (NCBI taxonomy): Eukaryota > Metazoa > Arthropoda > Malacostraca > Decapoda > Nephropidae > Homarus > Homarus americanus. The sequence goes on from NW_024730593.1 coordinate 102,996, forward strand.
CTCTAGGCCACTTTGAGTTTCTACGAATGCCATTTGGTCTCAGAAATGCCCCACTAACATTTCAAAGAATGATCAACACCCTGTTTGCCGGACTAATTGGTAACACAGTCTGCGCTTATTTGGATGATCTAATAGTAGTCAGTAAGGACGCCGATTCCCATCTGATAAAACTGCGTGAAGTTTTGGCCAAACTTTCCACAGCAGGACTCAAAATAAAACTCTCAAAGTGCGAGTTTTTAAAATCCAGAATCCATTTCCTTGGTCATGTAGTCGACGGTGAGGGCATACACACAGTTAATGATAAAGTCAAAGCTGTATCTCAGTTCCCGCGTCCTACCTCAAATGATCATGTGCGTAGCCTTCTCGGATTATCTGGTTATAATCGTTCCTTTATCAAGGACTATGCAACATTAGCATCGCCCCGAACGAGGTTGCTCAAAAAAGATGCAGTGTTTATATAGGATGCTGAACACGAGGAAAGTATTACGGCATTGAAGACAGCGCTAACCAATGCCCCGGTTCTAGCATTCCCAGACTACACTCAACCTTTCACTCTCTGTACTGACGCTCCCGGAATTGGAGTCGGAGCAGTGCTCATGCAAGAGGACACGCGTGGGAAGTTTAGAGTGATAGCATTTGCAAGTCGCAAACTAATCGATGCTGAAACACGTTATTCGGTGACGCATTTAGAAACGTTAGCCGTTGTGTGGGCACTTAAGAAGTTCAAAGACATTATCTTTGGCTACAAGATAACTGTTTTTACTGATCATGCGGCAGTCACCGAACTGTTCCATGGCAGAAACTTATCAGGCAGATTAGCACACTGGTATCTGAAAATTCAAGAGTTTGACCCCGAATTTAGGTATTTACCTGGGAGGGCGAATGTTGTCGCCGACGCTCTGTCAAGAAATATAGCACCAGTTATGCCTGTATCAACATTCACTCTTTCGCAGCTGGAAGATGAGCAACGACGCGACCCATATTGGTCAGCTGTTATTTTTGCTCTCGAATCGGGCGAGGATGTTAAACTCCCCAAGTTATTTCTTCCCTTAAGTCAGTTTGAATTACGACATAACATACTCAATAGGACGAGAAAATCTCCTGAGGGTAATGTGTCTCAAATAGTCGTACCTGACACGTTGTGCAAAGCAGTAATGACATTGTTCCACGATGTCCCACAAGCAGGTCACCAAGGTCGTGATAAATGCTTAGCGGATTTACGAAAGAAGTATTTCTGGAACACTATGAAGAAAGACATAGAATTACACATAGCTAATTGTTTGGCATGTGCTCAACATAAAAGATCGACAGGATCACCTGCCCCGATTCTACAATATCCTACACCAGACCGTCCGTTTGACACAGTCGCTGTTGATGTGTTACAACTCCCAATGAGTCATCAGGGATCAGGATACGTCTTAGTGTGTGTGGATCATTTTTCCAGGTTCGTGGTCTTGGTCCCACTAAAAAGCAAAACGGCCGAAGCAGTAGCCTATGCATTAGTGATGAATCTCATATGTCCATATACTACGCCTAAAGTTCTACTCTCTGATAATGGAACAGAGTTTAAGAATGAGCTAATAGAGCATATATGTTTACAATATGGAATTAAACAAACTTTTGTGACAGCTTATCATCCACAGGCTAATGGCCTTGTTGAAAGAACCAATCGTAAAATCCTAGAAATACTGCGTCCAATCGTTAATGGTTTTCAATACGCATGGGAGGATTGGTTACCGCAGGTTACAGCGTCGATTAATGGGTCAGTTAATAGCTCTACGGGCAAAACACCCTACTATATTGTCTATGGTACAGATAAACGTCTGCCTTACGACATCTTTACAGAGGCGCCATACCCGGTATATAATACGGATGATTTTGCGGCAAAACAAATTCATGTCTTTACAGAAATTCATAACCAAGTACGATCACAGCTAGCGGCGTCACGCGCCGAAATGATCATCAAACAGCATAAACATGCTAAACCTATCGCACTGAACGTTGGGGACGCTGTTATGTTACAGGTACCTGAAAGGAACTCCAAACTTTCGGCGAAATTTTCTGGTACATTCCGCATAATCTCAAAAGAAGCAGGCAACAAATTCAAAATATGGAAGCCTAATGCACAGATCGCAGATGTCGTGCACGCGGATCGTCTGAAGAAGACCCAGATAAATGTCTTACCTCAAGTTGATGATAATGTGATTGATACATCCTTACAGACTGTTCAGAAGCAAAATGTCCCAAATGACTATTGTATGAAACTACGTTCTGCGAGTAGAAGTTAACTCGTACTTTCGCGTCAGATGGAAAACGTCGACGGCCAACTACAATCAGCATTGGACATTCTTCATGGTCTCAGCACAGCTTCGATGAATTCGACAATAGTTTCATGAACGTTGTCGTTCAAGCTGTATCTCAACAGAATCGTGTTATTTCTCAAACCTTTCACGCGATTACTGCTCTAGAATCAAAGGTTAATGCAATCATAATGGAGTCTAACCAAGTTTCGAGGATTGTTACTAGGTTACAGAAAGCAATCCCGAAGTTAGAATGGCTCCTTTACTTCACAGAATATTTGCATGCTGCTGAAATTTCAGTTCATAAAATTGTAACCTCTAAAAATGAACTAATAGACAGCATTGTAGATGCCGGGATAGGACGTGTGGACGCGAAGCTTGTGCCTGTGCAGACGCTTCTTGAAGCTTTAAAAATAGCCAAGTTGCAGTTTCATTTAACTCCGATTTTCAATGACAATGAGGTTCAATATCATTACCCACTGTTGGAGTCAACCCTCACGCACAATGCAATTCTGATCCACATTCCTATGCGAGGGCAACATGAGTTTAATGCATGGCATTTAGAACCCTTCCCCTGGTTTGTAAACGACACACTGTATACCCTAGATAGTCCTAAAGAACTTTTCTTAGTAGATGAAGAATATTCATTGTTATCAATAGAGGATTCTGAGGTACTGTCACGGTGTAAGTCGTCTTATCTACACCTACACGCATGTCCAGCCTACATTGTTTGCATTTATTCCTGCTGCAGATGGAATATGTGAATTGGCAGTCATACAACCAAATGTACGCACAGCGTTAGCGCAATGCAGTTATAGGCCAGTTAGTCTAAAGACTGTGTTCCACGCTCACCTTCACAATGTGCAGTATTTGTTCTTTCCAAATCTCACTACTGTAATTTTAAAATGCCAAAATGGTGTTAAGCAGCTAGTTGTGAAAGAGCATTACAAGGCTCCTGATTACTGTGAAATCACTTGTAGTACATTACGGACCTTGCCTACTCATCAGCATTTTGCGTTAAATCGAAAACTCAAGTCTGCTTTAATTCCACTTCCTGTAATGAATTTCACTGTCAAGGATATTCAAATAGTATCAGAGAAATTAAAAGTGTTAGCTTTCTTGAACGAGACACATTTTGCTGATTTGAATAATAACTTGCCATTTTACCTGTCACGGGAATTTGCACTACCAAGTCTTACGATTCCCTCTATTCTGTTAATTCTGGCAATAATGTTCCTGTTCTGTTATTACCGGGCAGTATCGTCCAAATTCAACATTGTTCATAATATACTAACCCGTACGACACAAAAGTCTAGGTCCCCTGTAGTAGAGAATACCCCTACAGTAATTTCCCCAGCTTAGTGTCTACATATCTGTTTATAACATGGTTAGGGTTGTCTAGGATGTACTGTACTCTGTGAGTTATTTAGGCCTCACGGAGCTCGGCTGGTAGGTGACCGAGCGATGTAATAGGCCCCTGTCTCATCAACAGAACGTATTATATAAATGGGTCAATACATCTGATATTATATTCAGATTCACCACCCTGTAACTTTCCACTGTCTATGAGTAAGACATGAGATGGACACGTGAGCGGGCAACTTACCCAAGAGGGCGAGACCCATAGCTCAGCATTTCTGTAAGCACGCACTGCGATGCCCCTAAGCTTCAGTAGCTCACCTCAAGTCATATCGTAAGGACGTGACCTAACGTTTATCATACATAAACGCCGTCCCTTTCTCATTCACTCCTAGACAGTGAGACTTACGGTTGATATACACTCAGGAATTATATCTACAACCTTTTATAATAAAACAAAGGAACTACCGTTTGGGTTTCGTTACTTAAAACCCAAATATAAATATGTGTGAACGGACTGGTTAATTGGACAAGTGTTGAGTGTTATTGTAAGAAGGGATGACTGAGGTAAGGAAATCACTCATTGTTATGCAAAAAGTATGTGGATGACACGCAATTAATGTAAGGCGTCTGTTGTCGAGCAGGGTAACCAAAATCATCGTTGTTCTTCTGAGGAAAGCCAACTCACTTGTATTTTAACGGAATGCAGTATGTTTTATAAGGAATAAATTAGTTAAGACATGTTATGGTTTCACCCTTCTTTCCCCTTATCGATCTGGTCAATGAAAAACCTAACCCAATGCCTAGTCCACTCTGCCCGCTACCTCACGAGCTACATACTGCCCAGAAGGGGTCTGGTGGCAGCAACCTTTAGAAATTAAGAATAGAGTTAAGTTATCCCCTTAGAATTAGTGACACCAGAATCTGGCAGTATACCACACTATTAAAAGGAGGAGGGTATGGTGGCCAAACTGGAACACCTTGCCCCAGTTGGCACCAGTCACCATACAGTGTTGTCATTCAGATTTAACTGTTACCTAGTTCAGGATAAGGCCATGACAAGGTGCAAATTTTACAAGGGAAATTACAATGGGATGAGGGAAGAGATGAGGGGTATCAACTGGCCTGACTCATTAAGGTACAAGAACGCAGACACTACGCTGAATATCATAACGTGTAAAATGACCCATTTGATCGATAAATATATACCCAAGAACAAACCCAGTGCTTCTAGGAATACGAAGGGATCCCTACATATGAACCATGCAGTGGTCGACAAAATTAAGAAGAAAACCCAGAAATTCAAGACGTGGGTTGGGTCAAGCGATGAGCAAGACAGTAGGATGTATGCAAGAGCCAGAAACCAAGCAAAGATAGAGTGTAGGAGGGCTGGAAAGGAGTTCCAGAGGCTGGTTGCAAGCAAGGTCAAGTCAAACCCAAAGGCGTTTTACCGCTATGCAAAGTCGAAATTGAAAACGCCAGTAGGAGTATCAGACCTGAGGCTGGTGGATGGTAGTTACGCAGATTCTGACCAGGATAAAGCTGAGGCATTTAACAGCTTCTTTTCCTCAGTGTTCACAAGAGAAGATACAACTAACCTTCCTGCATTTGAGGACAGACGGTTCGACACAGCACTGACCCACATTGTGTTCACAGAAGAGGGTATTAGAAATAAACTGTCCAGGCTAAAGGTCCATAAGAGTCCCGGACCTGACATGGTGCATCCTAGAGTGCTAAGAGAGTTGTGCAACGAGCTTGCAGAGCCCCTGAAGATCCTGTTTCGTAAATGCCTGGATGAACAAATGGTCCCCAGTGAATGAAAAGTGGCTTATGTGAGTCCAATCTTCAAGAAGGGAGATCATCACTCCACGAACAACTATAGACCGGTGAGCCTGACCAGCATAATATGTAAAGTGCTTGAGAGTATTATCAGAGATGCCGCAATGGAACATCTAATACGAAACAACCTTGTGTAAGATTGCCAACACGATTTTATGCCGGGGCGCTCCTGCTTAACACAATTGCTCAAGGTATTGGATATTTGGACCCATATTCTGGAACGGGGTGGTAATATCGAGAATATTTCCCTAGATTTTGCCAAGGTTTTCGACAGTGTACCCCACGAAAGGCTGAAAATCAAACTGGAAGGGTACGGAATTCAGAGAAATGTCCTAGCGTGGATAGAAGACTTTCGACATGACTGCAAGCAGTCATGGCACGAAATCATCATCTGTACCTGTCACAAGTGGGGTACCACAGGGCAGTGTATTGGGCCCGCTGTTGTTTGTTTGTTTCATAAATGACATGCCTGACGTTGTACACTCCTCCATATAAATGTTTGCCGATGACGCCAAGTTATTTCGGGAAATTAAGAACTAAGCGGACTGTGAAGAGCTGCAGAAGGACCTCTGTGGGCTCCAGGAATGGTCGAAGAAATGGCTGCTGAGATTCAATGTCACGAAGTGTAAGAGGATGCACCTGGGGTGTACCAACGGTAAGGAGGCTTATCATATGTCCCAACGGGATGAAGAAACTGCGCTAGTTGAGACTGTGTGTGAGAAGGACCTAGGTGTGTATGTTGACAATGAGCTGAAGTTCTCGGGCCATTGTGAGAAGAAGGCAAATCAGGCAAATAAATTATTGGGTCTTATAAGAAGGTCGTTCAGATATCTAGACGGTTCTGTCACCCCATCTGGTCCCCGAGATATGCTAGGGACTGTCAGTTGGTTGAAAATGTTCAAAGGAGGGCCACCAGACTGGTGCCTGCACTTCGGCACCTCAGCTACCCTGAGAGATTGGAGCGCCTGAACTTGCCTAGCTTATACTACAGACGGGCAAGGGAGGACCTAGTTGAGGTGTATAAGCATCTCAGGGGCACTACTCAGTTGAATGTCCTTACTTGGAGCTGGCGGACGCTCGCCAACAAGGGGTCACAGCTCAAGATTGAAGAAGCCACAAGTCCAGAAAACCGTGAGGGCAAACTTTTTTGGAGTGAGTGTTGTAAACTCTTGGAACAATCTACCAGAGAGTGTTGTGACGGCACCGAGTGTGAGCTCTTTCAAGACAAGACTTGACCAACACTGGAGCAGGTTCAGGTACATTCAGGAGCCGGTGCATGCCCAGTATTTGCCAACAGTGCGTAACAGAGACGTGACCGATTGCCCGGGCGGCTAGCGAGCCGATCTTTTGGTGAAGAAGATAAATGAAAAGGAAAAGTAATCAGAGACGTGACCGATCGCCCAAGCGGCTAACAAGCCGATTAGTGGCGAAGAGGATAAATGTAAAAAAGTATTTCCTTGGCTCGTTCAAAATGGAATCAATCACTCCTAATAAATCATCATAAAATATGTTTTTATCTTTAATTCCAAGCTTTTTGTACTCCTTATACCACTCGCCGACTTTGCTACAAATTCACTATGTTGGCCTAATGTTATTGTATACATTTTCCTACTGTTAACATAAAAGCTCTTGTTTAAATGAAGATTCACTTTAATTGCAAAGTGGTCACTCAAAAACGTGTCCACAATATCCAAATTTGCATGCTCATCTAACATATTATAAAGTATTGCATAATCAAGTCTTCCCCCTTTAACATGTGTTGGCTCACCAGCTCCAAAGATCTTAGCATCTTCTATAGAGTCTAAAATATTTTTCAGAACCATTCCATTGTGATTTTGAAAACCTCTACTGCCAAGATTGTTGTGCCTCGCGTTCAAATCACCAATTAGTAAACAATCATCAGCAAAAATAATGTCCGGCAGATCATCAACTGTCAATGAATCAGCATGCACATACCGTAAGCATTAATAATGAACAGTGTAGCATGTTGAAGCGTAATACTAACACACAAATACACGGTACCGTTTATTTTTAGAGAGGAATGAAAAGATGCTGGAATATCATCTTTGATGTAAGTCGTCAAACCTCTACAATTTCCAGTCAAATCAGCTTAGTTGCAAAGATATTCCGTTTGTCCCAACCTCTTGCAAAGCTATGACATCAATACTACTAGAATGAACATATGCATGAAGATCCGTTAACATTTTTTTTCAAACTATTAACTTTCCAGGAAATTAAGCTGACATTATGATCCATTACAATAAATTTTCTCCCTCATATTCTTCACTGAAATAAGAACATTCTTTGTGACGTCGTTCCTTGGATTTTCCATATATTCCAAACCAGTCAAGAATGTTCGTCAGGTCACCAAGCATTTCCTTGTTTACGACATTCTCTTTAGAAACCGAACTGTGAGAGGTTGGAGTCATAGACCACGTTCTTTGTAGACTTTATTCTAACAGCGTCAGCTGGTGACTGGCAACCGGGCGCTGCCAAAGACAAGCCCCCATCTCAACATGGGAAAACATATCGTACGATGGTACAATCTTACATCTCCCCCCCAAGTTAAAAGGAAATGACAATGCACATTTGAACTAACAAAAGGAAAACAATGCATTCATAAAAAATAACAATAATGCAGGAAAACCCAGTCAAACAAAGGAAAAAAAAAAAAACCCTCTAAACTGATTTTACATCACATACACTACACCACGTAGTCCGTCAACCAGCCCGGAGGCCTACGGCCTCTCCTGGGCCTGGCCACGCTCGACTGGGGAGGGGCCGTGGGTGCGAAGGAGGGCGCGGGTACGGAGGGCACAGCAGAAGGGGAGCCAGGAGGCACAGCTTGGTGCACCACCGGAGTAGTAGGCACAGGTGTGGAGCCGTTTCGCAGGTGGCGTTTGTTGCGGATGGACACCCTGCCACTGCCACTCAACCTGACGGCATACTGCCTGTCAGGGCGGGCTTCCACCACTATGCCTGTCCTGTCCCAGAGCTTGGTAGCTGCGTCCTGCACACGCACTTGCGTGCCCACGACTAGGGGAGCCAGCTGGCGGGATACCTCCCTCCGCGACAGGACCCCATCCTGGGTTTCGGCCAAGCGCACCTCCCTCATACGAAGTGCCCGCCGCCAGTGCTGGTCCACCTTATAGTGCTGTCTGGCCACGGGAACGCCGTCACGGAGCTGGCGGCCGGTGGCAAGTTGGGCGGGCGACTTGTTCACCCCCCGCAGAGGCGTGTTCAGGTACTGGAGGAGGGCCTGGGATGTCCTATCGCAGTCCAGGCTACCCCCGGGCCCAGTGTTATCCCTGAGGAGCCTCTTGGCAGCCTTGACCCCAGCCTCTGCCCTGCCATTGGACTGGGGGAAGTGGGCCGACGAGAGGCGCACCTCGACCCCCCATGACTTGAGGAAATCTGTCATCTCAAGGCTGGCAAGGTTGGTACCTCCATCCGTGGAGATCTGCTCAGGTACCCCCCACCTCGTGAAGTAGGCCCGCAGACTGGCGATGATTTTTCCAGAGGTGGCCTCGTTGGGGAAGTGGGCGATCTCCAGCCAACCTGTCAGTCGGTCAGCATATGCTAGGTACGTGCGGCCCTGCAGGTGGAACAAATCGGCCACCACTTGTTGAAAGGGATAGTCTGGCGCTGGGGTCAGAACCAACGACTCCGGAGGCTGGGAAGGGGCGTGGGTCTCGCAAGCAGCACACCGGGACCGATGATACTGCAGGTCACCCTCCATGCCAGGCCAATAGACAGACTGCCGGGCCCGCCTGAGCATTGAGTCGAGGCCCTGGTGCCCCACATGCAGGTTAACGGCGACCCGGTGGCGGAGGGAGTCGGGGATGACAAGGCGCACGCAGCCCTGGTCAAAGGTGTAGGTGACCAAACCCCTGACCACAGCCAACCTGTCCCTCACCGAGAAGTACGGGCGCAGACAGGCCACCTCCTGCGACTTGTGGGGGTGCCAGTCGCCCGCCAGCACCCTCGACACTAGAATATGGTACACTGGGTCGCCCACAGCCGCTTTGCACACTGTGTCTTTGTCCATAGTGATGCACCCATCCTAATCCAGTGCTGCGATTGTGACTGCACACACTGCAGCGCACAGGTCCTCCTCTTGGTCCATGTCCTCCGCATCAGGCGCCGCCCTGAGGGAGGGGAAGCGGGATAGGGCGTCAGTTGCACAGTTCCGCTTCCCTGGCAAGTATTTGACCGTGAATCGGTACTGCAGGGTCTTCTCCTTGAGCCTGAACAGGCGCGGATTCGCCACATCCGTGAAGGCTCTGTCCCCTAGCAAGCCAACTAAGGGGCGGTGGTCCGTCACCAGAATGAGGTTCGAGCAGCCAAGGAGGAACAGCCTGGCCTTGCGCAGGCACCACACCACAGCCAGGGCCTCCCCTTCTACTGCAGCATAACCGGCCTCGGCCGTGCTCAGATGTCGGCTACCACACAGAGCCAACCGCCACCCTCCTCTGCAGCAGAAGGGCGTCTCTGGAGAGGCACAGGCACAGTATTGTTGCAAGACGACGAAGCCGATGCCCTCCCTGCTCCAATCAGTGACAGCTGCCGTAGGCCTGGATTTGTAATAGTACACCAAGCCGTCTCTGGCCAACTGACAGATGGTGTCCTGGGCCTGGCGAAACTTGAGCCGCAGCTGGTCGTCCCAATACACCTGCTTGCCCACTGGCTTCTTGAGGAGCTCACGGAAGGGCTCCATCACAGGTGCAGTGGCAAGGAAGGGAGCCAACTGGTTAACCAAGCCATGCCAGGACCTGATGTCAGTGATTGATGGCTGATCCGGCATGGGGAAGTCCTTGATGGCTGACAGACGTTGGGCAGTGGGCTGGTAGAGGTCCCACCCCAGGAGGAAACCCACAAACTCGGCTTCTCTCCTGCAGAACAAGAACTTTTCTGGTTTCAGCGTGATACCTGTGCGAGCGCATGTCTCCAGAAAATCGTAAGTGTGCCAGAACGCCCCCTTCACACTGGAGTCATAGAGGAGAGTGTCATCCATGCACTTGTACTTGCGGGGCACATCCTGAATAGCGTCGTCAAACCTCTTGGTGTAAGCATCTGACGCTGAGCAATGTCCCATGGGCGTCCTGCAGTATCGAAAACGGCCCCACGGCGTGATGAATGTGGTCAGGCGTCTACTCTCCTCCTCCAACTCCACTTGATGAAATCCCCAAAAGGCGTCGGCGACGGTTTTGAACGAGTGCACTGGCACCCCAGACACCATGTCGAATGGTGCAGGTGTGTGGTGCGTCTCCCTCAGACAGCTTGCATTGAGGCTTTGGAAGTCCACAGTGCGCCTGGGCTGACCGTTTTTCTTGGCCACCACGACCATCCTGGCGCACCACTCCGTAGCCTCACCAGCAGGCACTGGCTGGATGACGCCTCTCCTGACGTCCTCCTCCAACTGGTCCTTCACCTCCGCTTCCCAGTGTTTCGGAACGGGAGCGGGTGTGTGACAGGCGTAGGGGGTCGTGGCAGGCGTCAGGTGGATATGGTGAGGGGGACCAGACATGACTGGCAGTGGGGACCTGCTGGTGTTGAATGCGGTAGACGAAAAGTGAGTGAGCAGCCATGACTCCAGCCTGGCCACATTCTCCTCCAAAGGAGGCAAGGGTATCTCAACTAGCCTCGGCGGGAAACGGCTGCTCTCAGGTAAAGGGTTCGGAGGTAGATCGTCGGCAGTGTGCCGCTCCCCTCCATCGCTCACGGCAGCCACAGCACGTCTATGGAGCGGGAAGTCGACAGGCACCAAGTTGAGGCACTTGCAGGCCTCCAATGACAGATAGAGGGCCTTGCCTCTCTGCACGAAGTAGACCTCCTGGACGGTGGACCCCTCGTCCACACCGAGGCGGCAGGGGGCGGACCCCAGACACTTGAGCTGTTTGTTTGCCACGTCCCTTAGGCCATTACGGGTCCGAAGTTGCCCCGGACACAAACCGATGTCCCGGAGCAGGGATGCGCCTGCCACACACACCATAGCACCAGTGTCAGCTACAGCCAGCACAGGGGTGGCGGGGGAATTGCCCCCGGCCTGGGACACGAACACTTGTAACCTGGGGTGGCGGGATAGCTGGGCTGTTGCCACTGTAACAGCGCCTGACACATCCACAGGAGCACTTAGGGCTGACTTACTCCTACAACACCTTTTGAAGTGACCAACCTTACAGCAATTGCGACATGTAGCCCCACTTGCAGGGCAGTTACTTTTACCAGAGGCATGTGACATGCCGCAGTTACCACAGTGCGCGCGATTGGGGTGTCCAGGTCGGGCGGCAGCTACCTCGGACTCACCGGTGACGTCATCACCAACCGCCACTGCCTCCGCGGCTGTTCCCACCACTGCCTGGCCAGACGTACGACACAATACACCAGCATCTCTCACTGCTGCCTCAAATAACATGCATTTGTTTCTAAGCACTTCAACACTATTATAACTAGAGTACCCCTGGAAAATTTCCCCTTTCAACACTGGGTTACTCAGGCCCACCATAACCTTACGTAATAGCATGTACTCAGAGAGGTCGTTATCACAGGTGGGACATTTAAATTCACACTCCACTGCCTCTGCGAAGCATCGTTGAAAATACCTTTTCATGGGCTCCTCTTCACCTTGTTTGCTGTTGAAAAACTCATTCCATTTCACAGCTTGGTTTGAAGATTGAAGAACCATTCCACTGATGGCGTCCAGGTCTTCTTTGGGCGAGACCTGCTCCCACTGACCGCTGGGGTATCTCGAGTCAATCACCCTTTGGAGTGCAGGGACGCAGTTCAGGCGAATGTGGAGTGTGGCCACCAGTTGTGACCACCCGTTCAACAGCACCCATGACTCCATGGACCGCCTCCATGTCCTAAACGCAGCTGCTGGCATTTCTGCCTCACACTTCTCTGGTGCGACAGCTGCTGAGGGCTTCATGACCGGCATAGAAGCATGACCACCGCCAGCAACTAGAGACGCCATCTGAGCCATCAATGCACTCATGGCCTGCTGCTGGGCGCGCGTGGTGTTCCCCGCCGGTGTAAAGAAGCCCTGGCGTCCCCTTGAGGGCGTCGAGAATCGTGGACGTGTAGGGGTCATGTCAGCGTTCTTGTCAGGGCTGCAATGGTGTGTCGGGCCCCGACATATCCTACTCACTGCGCCATGTGAGAGGTTGGAATCATAGACCACGTTCTTTGTAGACTTTATTCTAACAGCGTCAGCTGGTGACTGGCAACCGGGCGCTGCCAAATACAAGCCCCCATCTCAACATGGGAAAACATATCGTACGATGGTACAATCTTACACGAACCAACTCTATTTCCTAACTGACTACGATTGCTATTTTGCTCTAGATTGCTATCCACAATATTTGATTCCATCTCTACTAATGTTTCATTTTCTTTTGAACTATCTTTATTAACAAGAGCAACATCACTATATGGCACAAGATTCACCAAGCATTTCTTGATATCCAAAACTGCTTGTTTGAGCTCATAAATCTCCTTACAGAGTTCTACTAGAATGTTAGGGCTATAAGATTACTGTATTGTTAGGGGCGCACCCAGAAATTGAGTAGAGGGGGTTTCCAAATTGCTGAAATCTGGTGAGCGTAGCGAGCCCTTTCAGCTGACCAATATTTGACGCCATTTGCACTGGATCTTAGGAAATAATCTGAGGTTGAAGATTTTGTAATTTAGCATCCTAATCTTTGTATATAGACTTATATTACAGGATAATAGAAGTCATAAATGTTTTTAAATATTTTATTTACACAATTTTAAAATACATGAATTTACTGCACTAAATATAGAGTATATAATATGATTATTACTGTACTGAATGTGTAACAATCATTAAGCATTTTAATACTTGTATATAATGACTAACTAACATTGAACACTAACAGAGCTCATAAAATTTGCTTAACAGTTTTTGAACACCCGTAATATACATTGCCTTTATTTTTCTGCAAGTACATTGGCAAATTTCATCTTCCTGGGATTCCTCTGTGCAAATGTGTCAATTACATGGTTTATATCCACTGGTATATCTCGGTGCATGTGCAGTAATGTCAGGCCTGTCAGTAACCTTCGTGTTACTAAGGTGTCGCCAGGTCAGGAATGGGTTGGCCGCACCATGCAGTACCTGGAGGGGGGTTTCCGGGCAACCAGGAAACCCACCTGGGTGCGCCGCTGATTGTCCCCGTTACCTATGTCCTTCTGTGCTGCTGCATTACTTATTTCAATACGCTTTTCCCACACATTTACAGCACTTGGTGTCCCTGCAACATCGCTCCTTACAGCATCACTTTTATCCTCTTGATTAGTGGACTGACCTCGTGATTGCAAGTGATGAACTTTCGGTTTTTTGAGACACACCTGCAAGCTGGCATTGTGAGCCGCCCCTCCCCCCCAAACTTTGGTGTAATTTTCTCCCTCGCCTTAATTTTATCTCCACATACCTTATATTCATGCATTTTTTCACAGAATCTACATCGTAAATCATTATGGCATTTCCACGCCATGTGCCTCCACTTGCAACACTTATAGCATATTACTGGAGATTGGTTGTAGACAGCTACCCGTTTATATCCCAAACATCTCACAAAGACCTTCTCTGGCGCTGGACCTTTCATTAGCGCAATTAGCTAATTAGCTGCGGCTTCGGTACTAATTCTCCATCAAATCTAATTACATGTCTCTTGGCCGCAAAAAATCTATGGTCAGCCAATACATCCTCGGGGTCAAGGTAAACAGAATAATAAAAAAGAATGATCTTAGTACACTTCCCAAGGGACTCCACAGGCTTTTCCATCTACATTCTCAAAACCTTCTTGTAAGGGGGGGGAGTATCTCTCAAGCTGCTCCCCTTTTCTTACTCATACTTCTCTTGTCTTAGTTCCTTCAATTGTTCTTTCTACTCATTTCAGTTCATGGTTACTTCATAACTTCAGTTCTTTCTGGTAACATGGCGAGGGTCTAAGGCACTGGATACTGTAATTCTGATATCAAGTCACTTGGACGGAAATAAAGGTGGAGCACTGAGGTGAAAAATACCCCTAATATACTCTAAGAAAAGGTTTATTAATATGAAATCAAAGTAGGGAAAAAGATATCATTAACATACAACTCCAAGGTGCAACTCCTCGGCTTTGCTCAACTGCAATTTACTCAGATACAGGTTGACAATCCCTTATCCGAAATCCTTGGGGCCAGAGGCATTTCAGATTTCGGAATTTTTCGGTTTTCAGAATGTTTTTTTTTTCTATGTGTGTGTGTGTGTGTGTGTGTGTCTGTTAGCCCACCTGGACATAGATCACTGACCCACATCAGGGCCTGGGGGGCGAAAATATAATAAAAATTATAATAATAATAATAATAATAATAAAAATTATAATTCATAGGTCTAGGTCGTGTTTCTCACTTTTGATCTTTTTTTCATTCTTGTATTTCTTTATTATTATTATTATTATTATTATTATTATTATTATTATTATTATTATTATTATTATTATTATTATTATTATTATTATTATTATTATTATTATTACTATTATCATTATTATTATTATTATTATTATTATTATTATTATTATTATTATTGTTATCATTATTATTTTATTTTGGTGTATTTTTACTAAAAAATTTATTTACTAAGAATAATTATTATTACTATTACATTTTCGCCAAAAGGCCCTGATGTGGGTCAGTGATCTATGCCTGGCTGGGCTAATCCCTTTAAAAAAAAAATAAAATAATGCCCCACAAAAAAAAACTTTCGGTTCTCAGAACTTTTCGGTTTTCGGAATTTCGGATAAAGGGTTGTCAACCTGTACTGTACTCTTACTCCACACAAACTTACTGGTGTTACAGTACATTACAGTTACCAGGATCAACTCCTTGGTTTTACTCAACTGCAAATTACTCAGATACTATACTCTTACTACACACAACCTTACTGGTGTTACATTACATTACAGTTACCAGGGTCAACTCCTCGGCTGTACTCACATTACAACTCCAATCAGATACTTTACTTCTCACACTTTACTGGTGGTACATGGCATTACATCCAGTTATAAGACAAACTTACATATAATACCTTCACAGACTGTTGTTAATACATGTGAGATGCATTCATAACACACAACACGTTATTACTGAAACCAACAACTTATACATGGGTTCACTACCCAACCAGGGATGATTATATTCCAGAATTATCCCCAATCAAATACAACACACACTGTGGACCATATATCTTCCAGGAGTGCTCCAGGGTAGAACACTCAACAACTGACAACCGTTGTTGTGATCGGTGGTAGCCAGACACATGGCGAGTCTGGGGTCTAAGGCCCACGAGGCGGACTTGGAGCAAGTTAATCATGTGAACGACATCATCCATATATCGCTCACTGCTAGGTAGCCACCCACTCCGGGCAGCCAGTGGGTGTTCAAAGAGCCAACACACTTAATCTGGGGAACAACGGGAGAGGGCGTGAGGGGGAAAGCATGGACTCAAACACAAACAAATCTTTCATCTTGCAATGTCAGACGACATTAACTTTATATTACTTTTCACACTGGGTGAATGACAATCACACTGTTACAACACGAACACTGATACTCACGAAATGACTAAATCAAACTGAATGGCTATATCGGCGGGAAACACATGCTACATACCTGGGGAACAACGGGAGAGGGCGTCTCGGGAAGCTCTCTCCTCCTCCCAAAGGGTTTATATACCCCTGAGTTGCCAGACGTGGCTATCTCAGGCAATGACAGAAATTACAAACAATCCAACTGTTACACATTCAAAGATGACCCTCAGGTGACAAAGGTCTGGCAAATTACTAAAGGTGATTTACATAAACTAATCCAAGATTGAGCTTGCCAGGAGAAAGTGGAATAAAAACGTATTGACAACTGTCTTCACAAGGCGGGACTTATGGTGCGTCCCTCACAGTGAAAGTAATGACTGACGCTCTGAATGCGTCATGGTACCTGTGTTGGGTGAGAGGGCAGGCGTCACTGAGGATAATGCCTGAGGGGCTTTCATCACCACACACTAGTACACTATGACTTCACTTTATAACATCAGGCAAGGTTTTAAGAAGTAAAAACTGCTAGATAAGTCTTTTTAGGGCTGAATAAAGCACGATGAAAGGCACTGGTGAGAGGGTGGGCGTCACTGAGGGCGCTGTCCCGCACCTCTCACTGAATGAGGTCTACAATTTTCAATCTTTACTTTTCACTTTGATTTTATTCGAGTCCTCATATGAACACTTTCCTATTTATTGTGACCTTATGCCTTATAATTAGATATCTTAATCCTAAATTACATACTAAAGTAAGGATCTGGTTTGACCGTTCTCGGGGAAATTAATTGGGCGATATTGTAGCTTATAGTATGTGGCCAGTTGTCAATTCTCTTTAGTTGTCTATTGTCTCTTTGTATGGGCACATAAACGTAAGCACATGAAGATAACTCACACTCAGGAATGAGGTAGAATAGAAACTCACAATGCGTTTTCTGTATATATATATTGTTGTACAGAGCAGTGCTAAGGAGTTACTAGGTGAGGAGTAGCTTGCTCAGAGGTCCTGTAGGGTGAGGAGCTTTGTGAGGGAGCTGGTTGGTGAGGCGCTGTAGAGAGGTCTTGCTGGTCCAGTAGGTCAAAGTAGAATGGTCTCCCTGGCCTGCCACTCCCGTATTTATACAATTCTGGAGCATCTGGATTTGAGATGTGCGTAGCGCGAGAGTCAATTACAGAGGAGAATGCCAGAAGTACCCGGCACTCTGATCCTGGCGTTGCTACATGTGCGTCCGCACTGGGCAGCTCAGTCGTCAGTTGTAGGGGATAGGATCCACTACAATACTCCCCCTCCCCTCCGGGCACGGCGGGAGACTGGATGTTGGCAGGGTTGCGTCCCACAAGTGATACATACCGGGCAGGTGTAGGTACGACTCGGCCGCTGCGGGTGACGACTCCGTCTAGTGACACAAAACCTGTGGGAGAATCAGGGGAAGAAGGAGGGTTTTGGATTAGAGGAGGTTGTACAGGCAATGGTTGTTGTGCTCCTGTCGCGGCAGGAGAAGCGTCACTGGCTGGGTAGACTATGTCAGGGGCAGGGGCCATGACAGCAACAGGGTCCACAGCAACAGCAGGGTGCAGGACAGGAGCAGGGGGTACCTGAGAGTGGAAAGAGGGTGCCCAGAAATGTCGTGGGCAGGGTCTGGCTGGGTTGACTGGGTCAGGGACAAGGTCCACGTCAGGAAGAGGGTCCATGACAGCAACAGGGTCCACGTCAGGAGGAGGGTCCACGACAGGAGCAACAGGGTCCACTTCAGGAGGAGGGTCCACGACAGGAGCAGTAGGTACCTGAGGTTGGAAAGAGGGTGCCCAATAATGTCGTGGGCGGGGTCTGGCTGGGTCAGGGGCAGGGGCCACGTCAGGAGGAGGGTCCATGACAGCAACAGGGTCCACGATGGCAGCAGGGTCCACGTCAGGAGGATGGTCCATGACAGCAACGGGGTCCACGACGGCAGCAGGGTCCACGTCAGGAGGAGGGTCCACGACAGGAGCAGTAGGTACCTGAGGCTGGAAAGAGGGTGCCCAGAAATGTCGTGGGCGGGGTGTTGCTGCAGGTGGTAACTGCGGGTAGACTGGTGCAGGCGTAGTTTTTTGGGGGTGCTGCTGGGCTGGGGACCCAACGGGTAAGGTGGCCGGCTTGACTCGGTCTATGCTGACGGTGTCGTGTCTGCCATTCCGGATAATCGTCAGGAACTTCACTGAATGGGTAACAACCTGGAAGTGTCCATCGTAGGGGCGTTGTAGTGGGTTGTGGTGAGCATCATGCCTCACGAAAAAATACTCGGCAGTGAGTAGTGCAGGAGAGATGTGTTCAGGGCGCCGAGGAGGCTGGCGTGGAGCAGTAGCTCTGAATGCTGAAACTACTTGTCGTAGCTTTTGGAGTAAGTCGTGACGAACGGCAGGAGTGGGTTGGTGGAGGTCAGGAGGGCGTGAGAAATCTCCAGGTAGGTGAAGGGGCTCGCCTATGGTGATATCTGCTGGGTTACAGTCCATGTCCTCCTTGTGTGATGCACGGATGCCGAGGAGTACTAAGGGCAGTGCGTCCGTCCAGCTGCAGGGGTTGTGCTGTGCCTTGAGTGCGTCCTTCAGCTGCCGGTGAAACCGCTCTACCATGCCGTTGGATTGAGCGTGGTATGCGGTAGTGCGTGGGCAGCCCATTTCTTAGTATGGGTTCTTGATGCCGGGCCAGACGACACGTTGAGTAAAAAAAAAAAAAAAAAATATATATATATATATACAGTGACCCCTCGGTTAACGAACTCAATCCGTTCAGAAGGTCGTTCGTTAACCGAAAAGTTCAGTTAACCAAAACCATTGTTTCAATGGGTTTTCGGATGTGGTTCCAACTCACGAAAATTTCCTAAATTCAACAAAATGGTAGAAAGTTCACTTACTTTGAGGTTTGTATAGAAGGCTCCTGGATGATGATGATGATGTGCATTTGGAGGTGGGAGTGGAGGAGGAGGAGAAGAAGGCATTGGGGTGGAAGAGAAGTCACCCATGGCACCATTCACCCATAAAATTTTAGTTCTCTTGGTGTATTTCAAGATTATTTTTCTTTAAATCAACACTGCACTGCATTATATATTGTCAATATATAAAATGAATTTCAAAATGACCAATAATTTGCTTGGAAACACAGAAAAAAAGCATTTAGTTGAAGAGAGTCTCAAGCAAGATGTTACCTCCAGTGAAAACAGAGAGACTAATGCCTGTTTGCTGTGTTAAGAGGCTGGATCGCGCATTAAACTAGTCACTTTCATCTAATTATGTTCAATAATGTTAAAATGACTAAAAATTGAATATTAAACTTTTAAAATTATTGAATAGTATAAACTTCTTGATATTTACTAAAATAGTAAAATTTAAGCCTAGAACCGATTAATGTATTGGCGGACTGATACTAAAGCTGGTTGCGGTCAGTGCAAGCGAAAACATGTTGAAATCGGTTCGTAGAAAATTAATTAACCAATTTTGTTAAGTTAACAAATTGGAATCCTTATGGAGCAGTTAGATTAACGAAATTTCATTAACGAGGCGTTAGATTAAGCGAGGTCACTGTATATATATATATATATATATATATATATATATATATATATATATATATATATATATATATATATATATATATATATATATATATATATATATATATATATATATATATATATATATATATATATATAAAATCACGGGAAAATGGAAACAACGATTACCTTAGCTAAAATGCTCCATTGTTCCATTTTCCTGTGATTTTATCAAGATTTATCTTATCCACTTTTCATTGTGAATTACATGAAATATATATATATATATATATATATATATATATATATATATATATATATATATATATATATATATATATATATATATATATATATATATATATATGTATGTATGTATGTATGTATGTATGTATATATATATATATATATATATATATATATATATATATATATATATGTCCCAATTTATGACGGGGTTAGGACTCAAATCCAGGTCGTAAGTCCAACATAGATAAAAAATAAAATAAATAAAATAAAAAATTAAAATCTACAATGAAATACAGTACAGTAAAAGTAATAAATAATGAGGAATGGATACAGTGTGACTGAGCACTTACCTTTAAATGTAGTCAACTTCATACGGATCCCACCATAATTTTCTAATTATACATGGAA
>NW_024730594.1:0-3082 GCF_018991925.1 Homarus americanus
CTTTATCAAGAATTTACCACTAGTCCAAGTCACACGAGTGGTCACAACCTTGCAGAGTAAAACACTATAATGACTCATATATTATTCCACCAGGTTCTCAATAATAACCCTCAGATTAACCAAAATATAGGTATCATGTTGAAGATGAATCATGAAATGCATAACTGAGCATTATAAAGTTAAGAGACCACAAACAAAGGTCAAATGAGAACAATTTAAGTACAGTACAGATGACCACAGCCTCAAATTAACCCAAACCCGAACCTCAGCCCCTCACCATACACTAGAAAAGTACCAAAAGTATACACACTTATCTCCATATAAATATAACCTGAGTCAGACCAATTGTACACACACACCACACTATCTTAGACAGGCTCGTCTTCCTCCTGCACTTGCCAGTGACCAACACGATGTGGATACCATGCCGCCAATTACCATACTATTTTACCTAACAAATGCACAACGTTAAGCAAATTTACATATTAAAATCTTATTATAAATTAATATATATAACATACTAGACAATGTTTACATACAGAACATATAAAATATAGTCCTACCTACTGAAGAAGCAGTGTAATTACCTCAATCAATATATTCAATTGCCTTATAAAACTCCTCCCCCAAAGATAAAACACTTGTGTTTTATTTTCAAACTAGTAAAGAGGATAGACCATTTGCTACGAAATTCCCTCACTCCTCCACAACATACCAACATCCATACCCCACACAATACAACAAGTTCATCCCTCCTCCACACAACATACCAAGACCATCCCTAACTCCTACACAATAATACAGTCATCCCCAACTCTACACATTTTCGTCCTTCTCACTCCTACACAATACAGCAAGTCCTTCCCTCACTCCTACAATACTACAAGTCCATCCCTCACTCCTACACAATAGTGCAAGTCCTTCCCTCACTCCCAAACAACATACCAAGTACATCCCCACTCCTACACAATAATACAAGTCCATCCCCAACTCCTACACAGTACTACAAGTCCTTCTCTCACTCCTACACAACATACCAAGTCCTTCCCTCACTCCTACACAAAACTACAAGTCCTTCCCTCACTCCTACACAATACTACAAGTCCTTCCCTCCTCTACACAATACTACAAGTCCTTCCCTCACTCCTGCACAATACTACAAGTCCTTCCCTCACTCCTACACAATACTACAAGTCCTTCCCTCACCTACACAATGCTACAAGTCCTCTTCACTCCTACACAACATACCAAGTCCATCCCTACCACCTACACAATACTACAAGTCCTTCCCTCACTCCTACACAATACTACATGTCCTTCTTTCACTCCTGCACAACACTGCAAGTTCTTTCCTCACTCCTACACAACCCTGCATGTCCTTCCTTAACTCCTACACAACATACCAAGTCCTTCTCTCACTACTACACAACATACCAAGTCCATCCCTCACTCCTACACAATACTGCAAATCCTTCCCTCACTCTTACACAACATACCAAGGCTTTCCCTCACTCCTACACAGCATACCAAGTCCTTCCCTCACTCCTACACATCATACCAAGTCCATCCCTCACTCCTACACAACATACCAAGTCCTTCCTTCACTCCTACACAACATACCAAGTCCTTCACCTCCCTATACACACTCCATGTCCTTCCCTCACTCTACAAAATACTACAAGTCCTTGCCTCATCTCCCTACACAATACTACAAGTCCTTCCCTCACTCCTACACAATATTGCAAGTCCTTCCCTCACTCCTACAAAACTACAAGTCCTTCCATCACTCCTACACAATACTGCAAGTCCTTCCCTCACTCTATACAAAACCTAGGTCCTTCCTAACACCTACACAACATACTTAGTCCATCCCTCACTCCTACACAAAACTACAAGTCCTTCCCTCACTACTACACAATACTTCAAGTCCTTCCCTCACTCCTACACAAAACTACAAGTCCTTCCCTCTCTCCTACACAAAACTACAAGTCCTTCCCTCACTCCTACACAATTCTACAAGTCCTTCCCTCACTCCTACACAATACTACAAGTCCTTCCCTCACTCCTACACGGTACAAGAAGTCCTTCCTCACTCCTACACAAGATACCAATTCCACCCCTCACTGCCACATAACATACCAAGTCCTTCCCTAACTCCTGCACAACATATCAAGTCCTTCCCTTACTCCTACACAATACTGCAAGCTCATCCCTCACTCCTACACAACATACCAAGGCCATCCCATCATTCCTAAACAACATACCAAGACCTTCCCTCATTCCCACACAACATACCAAGTCCTTCCCTCACTCCTACACAACATACCAAGTCCTTCCCTGCAGAGTTAATCACCATCTATTAAGTCTCGGATTCTTGTTTTTCATTCGACTTCTGAAGTGTAATAAATTATGGTCACTGTAAACTACAATTCTCTGGTAGGTGTTGCCAAGATATATGTTAAACTTTTCCAGTGCCATAAGCAGAGCCACAGCTTCTTTCTCTATAGTAGAGTAATTCCATTGCACCAGCCCCAACATCACTGGTAAAACATAAATTTTACTTACGAACAATTCAAAATCCTGTCTCTGCCTCGTCCAGGTCAACACGACTTCAGTCCATCTGGCAGTCGAACCCGAGGCCTCCATCATCCACAACAGGTACCTTGCCAGTGAGCCACCATACTGTGTTGAATAGTATATACACCAGTGTCAACATTAGATCGGGTCAAAAAGGGCATACATATTTTAAATTGCAATTAAGAATTTGTAATAGTCTAGAAACGTTGTTCCTATATAAAGTTTATCAAACTCCAACATATGGTATTAGTCTTGTATTATTACAGTAATAGATGGCACCAATTTGCAGCCCTTAACTAATACTACGTAGATCTATCCATACCATTAATACTGAAATGTGCTCCTTAATTTGGGTTACTTGATCAACAAACACCTTTCCATCAATACCAATATTTTGTTCTTTTTTCCATCAGTATATAATACAGTTATCTCTTATTTTTCCTCTTCAGTGTACAACAGTTTACATTACCCATCATCATCTCTGGCGCAGTTTATTTTAAATCCT
>NW_024730595.1:0-18206 GCF_018991925.1 Homarus americanus
TTGTGTCGCTTCATCCAGCATGATGCCAAGGGGACCTGACCACTTGTTGTTGCTCTTTGTAGGACCATCAAGTTCCTGGATGAGATGACGAAGAGGTAGCTCGCCTGTATGTAAATCACATACAATCCAAACAAGTCTTCTTCCTAGTTTTTTCTCTAAATGCGTCATTACACCCCCTGCCATCCGGTGTTCACTGCAGTTGAATCTCCACCAACAGCCTGCAGTGAACTGCCAAGTCCTCTCTCCTGAACCCAACATAAAATATGATCAGCAATGACCTCTGCATGTTTCTTCCCTTCTACTTCAGTTTCGGGAGCAAAGTGAAACAAAAACCGACCACCAGGCTCAGAACAGACAGAGTAGTGTTCTTCTTTGACGAGACCTGGAAACTTTCTGTTCACTCCCTCTACTTCTAGCAAAACTTTTGTGTCATCTATTCTTCCATCAAGCAAAAGACAGGAGAGCCCTCCCTCGCTTAAATCTTTTTCATGCTGACCAGATATTTCCTTCATTATTTTTTCTTGTGCTCTTCTAATTTTATTATGATCTATCACCAAAGATACATCCTCTCGGCTGATGAGGCCTGCATCTATCCAAACGGCGGCAGTTGCAATTTCTGCAGCCTCACGAAGTTCAGCATGGTGGCGAATACTAGCTAAAGCAATGTTTGAAATATTTCTTGTGTTGTATTTCATTTTCTTTGGTAAAGGTTCAGATGGCTCTTTGGAACTATCATCTGATGTTGCTTCCTGTTCATCAGAAGAACTATCAAAGAAGTGATAAACATCTTGACACAGCTCTTCCTCTCTTTGGATGGCTTCTTCACTCTTCATTTTCTTCTTTTGTTTCCTCTCTCGGATTTGTTCTCTCTTCTTGGCATTAGCAATCTGCTTCTTTGTTTCTGAATAATCTATTGAACCCATTTGCATACTTCCTTGGCCTTCTGCCTTTGTCCTCTGTGCCTTTATAAATTCAAGCTCTAAAACAGGGATCTTCTTTTCACGAGGACAACCACAATCAATGTGGGAATTATTTTCTCTCTTACCTGAGTGAGAACAGTTGGATTCAGAACATAATTGTATGGAGCACTTGCAGGTCAAAATGTCAAACAGAGTATCAAGTGTGTGTGCAGAAATTCATTTTTCCTGGCCAAGTTTCCTTTACCAAGTGATGTTTCAACTGCTTTGTGCCATAATTTCGTTAGTTTTAGCTCAATAGTTCGACACTGATTAATCACAGGTGGTTTGAATAGTGCATTAGCTTTTGTCCATTGATGCAGAAGAGGGACTATCATGTCATTTATGAGTTCTTTATCTGTATAGTTCCTTCTGTCCTTTGCATTTTTTCTCGAAGGAGTAACCCTAATCTTAGCATGTCTCTCACTGTTGGAAGTTCTGATACAGGAAGCTCCTTCCCTTTACCAACTAGCAGGCTCAAGTGGGTTGACAACTGACTTCTTGTCTTCAATTTTGACATCTTCACACTATCTGACAAATAGAAAAATATTTCATAATTCAATTGTTGTTTCAAAAAATATCAATTTGTTTATCAAAAATGCTGTAACAGAAATAACATAATAATTTCTTAGAACATAATGTTTTATACAATGATATAAGTAACTGCGACAATCAATATGCCCTACTTACAATAATTAAAATGTAGAATTCGTCTGGTAGAGTAGGTGCAAGTGCAATGAGAGCAAACCACCGTCTATGATATCTAGAAGGAGAGTGAGCCGGGCGCCTTATCCTCACGCTTGGTACAAGTCAAAACAAGAATTAAACTGTCCCACACGGAGAGCCTGTTCATGTTCTGACATGCATATTGTACACAAGCTATAGAACCATCAAATACTCCATAATCCATATGCTTACATGAGATTAGTTAATATCAAGTGAATAATTCTAATCAAGTCTCATTAATTTGTTGAAATACTGATATTTGAAACTTTAAGGTATAATTGATGTAGGTGAGGGTTATTTCAATTCATTTTTGTTTGCTAATC
The DNA here is from genome assembly GCF_018991925.1 of Homarus americanus. Classification (NCBI taxonomy): domain Eukaryota; kingdom Metazoa; phylum Arthropoda; class Malacostraca; order Decapoda; family Nephropidae; genus Homarus; species Homarus americanus. The sequence goes on from NW_024730595.1 coordinate 2,006, forward strand.
TCAAGTTTAGACATAAAGAGGCACAATATTTTGACTACCAAATTTGATTTTTAACATGTTGACACACCCTACTGGACAGTGTGTACAGTTGAGTCTGTACTGGTCATACCGAGATGTGTTGCTGGTCCTTCAAGCTTCCTGGAAATGTAACCAATAACACACAACACTGTAAAACATTATAATGAGTAAAGGTGAAGGAGACCGTTAGCACCAGAACAAAAAAAACTCATGGAATTGAACCCAAATTTTTGGAGGAGATACTATTTGCATGATATTGAACACAAAAAATGGAAACAAAAATGAACAGGACCCAACACAACCTAACCTTACCAAAGAAACTTATTTAACCTAATCTAATTTCAGTCGGGGGTTCTGCATATTATGCAAAAAATAAAAAAATAAATAAACTTTCTTTGATGGAAGCAACTTCCGGGGACGAGATATTTGCCGGTGTCCAAACGACTTTCTCAAACACAGAAAAATCCCTTGTCCTCGGATTTCTTTTTTTCGGTTACCGGGAAAAGTTTCCCAGAGACTAAACAACACAGACAGACACTAGCCCACATCCCAGAATGTTTCTGGGTGCTGGGGAAAGATTTCCGGGAGTCTAAACTACCGGAGTCCGTATAAGCAGTTCTTCTTAAGTTAGAAATTCCATTTCTTTACTAGAATAATCCCGAATTGTTTATCTAAAAGCTTAGTTAAATAAATATAATTAAAAAACTACAAATCTTTGATACGGTGTTACAACGACGACGGGTATTTCCCAGTCACACTGAGCTGTGGGGGTCTCCTGTTACTGAACAGACATGATGCAATGTCAGGTGGAGGTAGGGTGGACGATGAGTGGTCTCAAAATACTGACCTTCTGATGCAATGTCAGGTCACCCACAGTTGGGTCTCATGACCTGACAATGTCTTGAATAAACACATAAGCTAAGGTGCTCCAGTGTTTCCCACTTACAGTACAGTACTGTATAAGACATCACCAATTCCCAACAAGTGGACAGGGCTTTGAAGTAGATGGAGAATGTGGGGTAAGATACTAAAAATAACAAACCTTTGAAAACCTGACCTAACCTTCCTTAATCTATAGAAAGGTTAAAAATCACTTTCAAGTTCATAGATCCCCTCCCCACCTGAACACGGAAAACTTCAACACATTAAACAACAACAATAAGGTGCTGTACGTGCTTTATAGTTTTAGGATTTTTATAGGTTAGGTCAGGTCAGGTTTTCAAAGGTTCGTTTATTGTTCTTTTTAGTATTTTACTCCACATTTTCCCTCTTTCAAACCCTTCTCCACTTTGAGCAACTACCGTAATATTATTGGTACTTTTATCGGCTAAAATACTCGAAAAATATAATACTGTACTCACAATACATTGTCAATCCAAATAAGTGATTAACAACATACTGAGCTGTACTATAGAATTTGAATATGAAAATTGCAACTACTGAATTTATATGCTATTTAATATTAATTTTTGATTCACATTACTCTCCAAGATTATGCACAGAATCAACAGGACTGAATTACATTTCCCCAAAGTACTGTATAAAGGAGCCCAATCATCTGTGTCTTCTCCCTTCATATTTCCCTGGATGACGATAATCTCGGTTCTGCGATTATTCAGTCCAAGTTTTCTCCAAGCCATCCAAATCTTAATACGTATCAGACATTAAAGATTTCATTATCATCGGCATAGATGCAAGACTACTGGTGTAGACTGTAAACACAAGTGGTCCCAAAACTGATGTCTGTGGGACTCCAAACTGCAAAGGGACAGGATCTGCAATGGTTCCACCAATCATCACACACTGAGATCTCTCTAACAAATAGGACTCAACCAGTGAAATATATGACCTCACTTTACCTGGTGACATCACGAGATCTGAGGTTGACAAGTTCCACAACAATTTAAATGAGTTACTTAATACACAAAGGCAGAACATACTATACAAAAAACACGGATAGATAATTATTTAAAGAATATTATTGGACAAAGAACGGCTGAAGTTTGCCTCCGAGATCATTATAAGGAATTGGCCAGTAGGGTTAAGACTGAGATAAGAAAAGCAAAGAACTGAAGGTATCAGGGGAGGCAAAGTCAAACCCAAGAGATTCTTCCAAATGTATCACACTAAAACACGTGACAATATTGGACCAATACAGTCAGATACTGGCAGGCTAACGACAGGGAACCGAGCAATAATCTGAAGATATTTTTCAACAGTTTTCGTCATCGAAACTTTAAACATGATACCCGAGGCACCGACTATATACAGAAATAGTGAAGAAAGTAGATCAAGCAAGATAGGAGTGACTAGTAACTATGTTAGTAAACAAACAGACAAGTTAAACCTAAGAAGTCGGCAGTTCCCGATGAGATATTTGCCAGAGTATTAAAGGAATGTAAGCAAGAACTTAGTACACCCAGTCCTAGCTTAATGTTGCCCCACACAATGCTGTTTCGTTATAACGTTCCTACTCTTTAGATACCCACGATTCCGACCAATTCAGTATAACGTTGTCACCCAACACGGGCTACTTTACATGGCGCGCCACCCTCTCTCACCTCGGTGTGCTACGCTCTCTTGCGGAGCATCACAGCGTCCCCGACTGTTTTCTCCCCAGTCATTGTTAAGCTTCCACAGCGTACGTGTGTGCTTAAGTACCCTAAAGCTCAGTACTTGGACCATTCATTTTTATGATATATGTTGGGCTCAAAGACCAAAAATGACCACAATGCATTGTGGATGTTTTCAAAAGAACCAGAAATCGAAATTTTGCCTCTTGGGTTTTGCCCAATAAATACAACCTAACCTAACCTAACCTTCCCTAACCTGTAGTAAAAAAAAAAAAAATCTTTATTTTCGGCACATAACTACAGTGCCAGTAGTGATTATCTCCCCCAAAACACATCTCTATAGCGATATCAACGATGGTGAGTATACATAGAGTACAGTCGGGTCTGCATTTACGCGGTCAATTGAACCCGCGGAGGCCCGCGAGAAACGCGTAAATGAAATAATGGAACATAGGGAATTAATTAAAATAGAGACTGGGCCGACCCCCAAACTCCACTTTTTGCGACACAATACGTACATTGTAGTAAAAATAGTATCTTAACTTTATGATGGTATGCACACACATAATACAGAAAAGAAATATCAATAATATTAGGTTTTTTAACACTTACGTTAGTAGAAAAGATGGCTGGGCACACGGGCATGGGGGGTTGGTTCCGAGGCAGACGGCAGATTATTGGCCCTCACCTGTATCACTATCCACCACAGAGGCTTGCAGGGCCTCTTTGTCAAACCCCTCAAAGTCCATATCCTCACTATCACTATCCCTGGCTTGGGCCGACTGTGGTGGGTGAAGAACTCGGTAATGCTTCGATGACTGGACGACCTCGTGCGCACCCTGCCCGCGCCGCTTCCCGCGTAAATGACCAAATTTACCGCGTAATTAAAGAATTTCATTCTGGCAAGGCACCGCGTAAACGACCAAACGCGTAAACCAAACCCGCGTAAATCCAGACTCGACTGTATTTATGTCATGGTCACATTGACTGTTAGTCTGTTTTAACACTAATGATTCTTATTAAACTCTACGACCACAAAACACGAGTGGGTTAGCCGTCCCCGAGAAGACGTGTTTTTCGCCGTCGACGCTTCGACTCGCGATCCCTCCCGGTAAGTCCCGCCTTCGAACGCAGTTGTTAATACGTTTTTTCCAATCTCTCCTGACAAGCTCAATCTTGATTAGTCTGTCTAAATCAACTTTAGTAATTCGCCAGACCTTTGTCAACTGAGGGTCATACTTGAATGAGTAACAGTCGAGTTGTTGCACGAGTAGCGATCGCTGGCAACTCAGGGGTATATTACCACGGGGGAGAGGGAGAGAGCGTCCCGTGACGTCCTCTCCCGTTTGTTCCCAGGTATGTAGCGGTGTTTTATAGCCATTCAGTTTGATTCAGTCAATTGTAGTGAATATCAATGTTCATGCTTTAACAGTGGAATTGTCATTCACCCAGTGTAAAAAAGTAATATAAAGTAAATGTCGTCTGACGTTGCGAGACGAAAGATTTGTTTTGTGTTGTCATCGTGCTTCCCAGTCCTGTGACATCCTCTCCCGTTTGTTCCCAGATTCCAGGGTGGGCTTATTTGAACACCCCATCGGCTGCTGAGCCGGTGGGTAACCAGCAGGGATCAATATATGCATCGGTCGGTGATTCGACATGATTAACTTACTACAGATCAACATCGCCGGGCTGGACCCCAGACGCTCGCCACGTGTCGACCGCGACGGTAGTCGTCAGTTGTTAGAGGCGCCGGTGCTATACCCTGGGACATGCTTTGGAGTTATGGTCCACAATGTGGTTGTATGTGTTTGCTAATAATTATCCCATGTTGGGTAATGGACCCATGTATTTGCTGGTTTCAGTATTAACATGTTGTGTGTTTTGAGTGCATCTCATATGCCCTACCAACAGTTAGTGTGAAATACCATATGTAAGTTGGCCATGTATGTAATGAAATGTATCACCAGTAATGTGGGTGAAGTAAGTACCTACTGGGATTGGCAGTTAAGAGGAGCCAAGGAGTTGTCATGTGTCTATATGTAATGTGAGTAAAGTCAAGGAATTGATCCTTGTAACTGTAACGTAATGTAACACCAGTAAGGTTGTGTGCAGTAAGAGTGTAGGATCTGAGTAACTTGCAGAGGAGTGAAAATAAGTAAATAAGAAATACTCAGTCTGCAATAAGCCCAGGAGTGAGCCTGGTAGTTATATGTTAATGATATATTTTTCCCCACTTTGATTCAATATTAATAAACTTGTTCTTTGAGTATTTTAGGAGTATTCATTTCTCCCACAGCAGTTACCTTTATTTCCGTCCAAGTGACATGATACCAGAATTACAATACCCATGTGCCTAGACCCTCGTCCATGCTACCAAAAAGAACTGAGGTTATGTAGTAACCATGAATTGAGGTAAGTAAAAACAACACTTGAAAGAACTAAGACAAGAAAAGTATGAGTAAGATAAGGGTGGCAGAGCAAGAGAGAGAAACTGCCGCTCTTACAGTGATGACAGTATGTTCAGCCACCCTTACATTTATATTGGATAATCACATATATTTGAGCTGTATTCAAGACTTGCAATAATTTTAGCAACAAAACCTCCCAGATTACCTAGTTGTGATGGGTACCTAGTTTATAGAAGAGGATATGAATGAAAGATTATGAATACTATCTTAACGCCGCAGCAGAAGAGAAAATGAAAGTACTGCATTGTAGTCGCAGGCCAATGTGTTGTCTACACTCCCTAACGCTCCATCAAACAACTTTATCTCTTCTGTTAAACGATCAGGTAAATCCGATAGCAGCTCTTATCTATATAAAAGATAATATATCAAAGAATAATCATATAATATTCGTATTATTTGGTTGGATATTTTGCCTTAGTTTTTCATACCTAACAGTTGATTTACGTCAATTTTAGTTTACCTTGTAAGAATGAATAATCGGCAGTTTTGTTAATAATTATTACTTTGTATCATTTCTTTTCGGGTTAATACTAATCTAATTGCACTGTGAAGATGGATTTGTATATATTGGTTGGTTAAAGAGGTCACCCCCCCAAGTCGTTTTAGATTATTAATTTATATCACCTGTTTAATTAGTAATTTATATATATGGTGAATTAGTCAAATTTATATTAACTATAAACTGTTAAGTTGGCAGGAAAAGTATATTATATGTAATAATACTTGGAGAGTTATATAATGGAATAAATGTTCCTCACCACAATCCTTCTCTCAGTGGCATCATTACAATCACTCCCTCAGTAGCACCATTACAATCATTCAGTAGCACCATTGCAATCACTCCCTCAGTAGCACCACCACCATCACTTCCTCAGTAGCACCACCACAATCACTTCCTCAGTAGCACCACCACAATCACTCCCTCAGTAGCACCACCGCAATCACTCCCTCAGTAACACCACCACAATCACTTCCTCAGTAGCACCACCGCAATCACTTCCTCAGGAACACCATAATCATTTTCCCAGTAGCACCACCACAAACACTTTTCTGACAGTACCACCGCAATCACTTTTCCGGTAACACCACCACAATCATTTTCTCGTTAGCACCACCACAATCATTTCCAAGTAGCACCACCACAATCACTTTCCCAGTAGCACCACCACAACTACTTTTCCGGCAGTACCACAGTCACTTTCCTGATACCACCACCCTTGTTTGACTAACCTTAAACACACAACATTGGCAAGACAAGACTCACCTCTCTCCTCTCGCCCTTCGTCCACCTCAAGCCACTAAACATAAGAACAAAAGAACATAAGAATGGTGGAAACTGCAGCGGGCCTATTGGCCCATACTGGGCAGTCCCGTTTACACCCAACCCCTATTGCACATAATTATAAGCATCCAACCTATGTTTGAAGCTATTCAGCGTATTCGAGTTAATGATGATATTTAGTAACTTGTTCCATTCATCCACTACTCTGTTTCCAAACCAGTGTTTACCTATTTCGCGCCTAAATCTAAATTTGTCTAATTTAAAACCATTGTTACGAGTTTGCTCCTGGTTGGATAGTTTGAGTACCTTTGTAATGTCCCCTTTGTTTAGCTCTGACTTCCATTTATACACCTCTATCAGGTCGCCCCTCACTCTATGTCTCTCGAGGGAGTGCAAATAAGATGCTTTAACCTGCCTCTATACTCAAGGTTCCTCATGCCCGGGATTAGTCTTGTCCTTCTCCTCTTAATTCTTTCCAAGGATTCTATATCCATGCTGTAATACGGTGACCAGAACTGAACTGCACAATCCAGGTGTGGTCTCACAAGCGCAAGATACAGTAACTAGTCTTGTAACTAACACACCTTTGTGTAAGAACCCAAGTACTTTATTAGCTTTGTTACAAGGAAAAACACATTGTTTACTTGGCTTAAGGTTCCTACTTATCATTACTCCTAAATCTCTCTCGCAGTCGGATTTCTCTAGGGCATCGTTGTTCATCTGGTTTCCCTGTTTACATCTCCTATACTGAGTACTTTACATTTGTCCACGTTGAATTTCATCTGCCATTTTTCAGACCATTCGAAAAATTTGTTTAGATCTTCCTGTAGTTTTGCGGAGTCCTCGTCAGATTTAATAACACGTCCTATTTTAGTGTCGTCGGCAAATTTCCTTATGTTGCTGTCTATGCCGATATCTCTGTCGTTTATGTATATAATAAATAATAATGGTCCAAGTACTGAGCCTTGGGGAACTCCACTAGCGACGTTGCTCCAATGGGATTTGGTGCCGTTAATGCTCACTCGCTGTTTCCTGTCCTGTAACCACGCCCTAACCTATTTAAGGATATTACCTTTGATGCCATGTGCTTCTACCTTTCTAATTAGTCTTTCGTGGGGGACTCTATCGAAGGCTTTGCTAAAGTCGAGATATACCACATCATAATTGTGCCCTTCGTCCACCGATTCGAAAATTGATGAAAAGAATATTAATAGATTAGTTAGACATGAATGCCCGCTTGTGAAGCCATGCTGGGAATCGTTGATCAATCGGTGCTTCTCCAGGTGATTTCGAAGAGAGTTTGAAATGATTGCTTCCAGTAATTTGCCTACTATTGATGTTTGACTGATTGGGCGGTTGTTAGAGGATAGTGATCTATCCCCCTTCTTGAAAATCGGTATTACATTCGCTATCCTCCAGGATTCTGGTACTACACCTGTCTTTAAGGACATGTTAAACAACTTTGCTAAGGGCATACAAAGTTCTTCCTCACATTCCTTTAATACTCTGGCAAATATCTCATCGGGACCAGGTGACTTATTAGGCTTTAGTTTGTCTATTTGCTTACTAACATCGTTACTAGTCACTATTATCTCACTTAATTTGTTTTCTTCACTATCTCTGAATAGAGTCGGTGCCTCCGGTATCATGTTTAAATTTTCGGTGGTGAAACCTGTTGAAAAATATTTATTCAGATTATTGCTCATTTCTGCATCGTTATCGGTTAGCTCGCCGGTATCCGACCGTATTGGTCCGATCTTTTCTCGTGTTTTAGTTTGATACATTTGGTAGAATCCTTTGGGGGTTTGTCTTCGCCTCCCTTGCTATCCTTTCCTCATTATTCCTCTCAGCTTTCCTTATCTCGGTTTTAACCCTACTCGCCAATACCTTATAATAATCCCGGAGGGAAATTTCACCACGATTTATCCTTCTACCTATAGCCTTCCTTTGGCCAATGATGTTCTTTAAATAATTATTAATCCATTTAGGGTCATTGTTGTCTGATCTGAGTGTTTTATATGGTATGTTCTGCCTTTGTGCACTAACTAACTCGTTATTTAAATTGTTGTGGAACTCGGCAATCTCAGATCTCGTTATCAGGTCGGTCTCGACCGTCGGGTCTCCTGGTATGGCGAGGTCGCCCTCTGTGGGTGCATTGAGTGAGGTCACCTCATGTGAGGTCATGTAGCTCACCCCCAAGCATGACACCCCCTACCTCAGCTGCCTCTTCAAACTGTCAAAGTTTGCCCTTCTGAAATCTGGGACTTTAGTGGAATTTTCCTTACATCTGCCCTGAAAATCTAACTGGAATCTAATTTCTTTGTGATCGCTGTTTGCAAGCTCGTTCCCTACCTCGACATTGCTAATGAGGTTTTCTCTGTTCGACAGAACTAAATCGAGTATATTATTACCCCGGGTGGGTTCGGTTATATGTTGACTTAGGAAACAGTCCTGGATCGTTTCGAGAAAATCCTCCGATTCCGAGTTACCCGTACGGTCGGTCCAATCTATTTGGCCAAGGTTAAAGTCGCCCACTATACAGACTTTGTTGTGCATGGAAGCCCTGCGCATTTCATCCCAGATATGTCGCTCATTAACTCTATCAAGATTGGGAGGTCTATATATTACTCGTGTGATTATTTTTCCTTACCGTCGATTAATTCTATCCAAATTGTTTCTGTAGTCCGCTCAGTTTTCATTTCCTTATTTATTTCACACTTCGTCCAAATGATTAACTTTGATGCAAACTACCCCAATAGAGCCACTCACCCCCCCCACAACAGCCACTGCCCCACCACCACCGCTCCACCACTGCAAATGCGCCACCACCACAGACCACTGACCCCCTTCAAAGCCACTGCCCCACCACCACCACTCACTGCTTCGCAACCCCACCATAGCCACACCACAGCCACTGACCTACCACCACCACTGCCGCCACACCACCACTGCCCCACCACAGCCACTGACCCACCACAACACCACTGTCCCACCAACCCCACTGCCCCACCAACCCCACTGCCCCACTACCACTGCAACTGCCCCCACCACCACAAAACCACTGACCCCCCACCACCACTACACCACTGCCCCACCACCCCCACTGTCTCACCATCACTGCAACTGCGCCACAACGACAGCCACTGCCCCACCACAGCCACACCACTGCCGCCACAGCCCTACCACAATCACTGGCCCACCCCCACCACCACTGCCCCACCAACGCCACTGCTCCGCCACCCCACCCCATCACAACCTCACCACCACTAACCCACCGACACCACACCACCACTGCACCGTCACTGCCCCACCACCATCACATCCCCACCACCACCACCCCACCACCACCACTGCTCCGCCACTTACCCACCACAACCACAGCCCCACTACTGCTCCGCTACCACTGTCCCGCCACCACCACCGCTGCCCCACCGCCGCCACTGCTCCTGCCCCACCACCGCCGCTACTCCACTGCCCCACCACCACCAATGCTCCGCCACTGCCCCGCCACCACCACTGCCCCACCACCGCGCCACAACCACAGCCCCACGACAGCCACTGACCCCCCACCACAGCCACTGCTCCGCCACTACCCCATCGCCGCCACACCATCACCACCGCTGCGCCCACCACTGCCACTGACCTACCACCACCACTGACTCACCACAGCCAATGCTTCACCACCACCACTGCCCCACCACAGCCACTGCAACACCACCACCACTGCCCCACCACCACCACTACCCACTGCCCCACCACCACCACCACACTACTGCCACACCACTTACACGCCACCGCGCCACCACCACAGCCACTGACCCCCCCCTACAGCCACTGACCCACCACCACCGCTCCACCACTGCAAATGCGCCACCACCACAGACCCACCACAGCCACTGCCACACCACCACCACTGCTCCGCCACTGACCCACCACAACCACTGCCCCACCACTGCTCCGCTACCACTGCTCCGCCACCACCGCCGTCACACCACTGCCCCACCGCCGCCACACCACTGCAACTGTTCCACCACCACCAGTCACTGCTCCGCAACCCCACCACAGCCACTGTCCTACCTATAACCACCACTGCCGCCACACAACCAATGCCCCACCACAGCCACTGCCCCACTACACCACCGCCACTCCACCACCGCCGCTCCACCACAGCCACTGCCCCACCACCGTCCCATCACCACAGCTGCTCCGCCACTGCCCCAGCACCACCACATACCCACCACCACTACCCCACCATCACCACACCACTACCACTGCCACACCACCACCACTGCTCCGCCACTGACCGACCACAACCAATGTCCCCACCACTGCTCAGCTACCACTGTCCCGCCGCCACACCATTGCCCCAACACAGCCAATGACCCCCCACCACCACCACTGCTCCGCCACTGCCCCACCAACCACCACCACCACTGGTCTGCCTCTGACCCACCACCACCACTGCTCCGCCACTGCCCCGCCGCCACACCACTGCCGCCCCACCACCTCCACCACTGCCCCACCACCACCACACTACTGCGACAGACCCACCACCACCACAAAATCACCACCGCCGCACCACTGCCGCCACACCACTGCCAACACCGCCGCAGCAACACCATCACCACCGCTGTCCCACCACCGCCACTGACCCACCACCACCACCACTGACTCACCAGAGCCAATGCTTCACCACAGCCACTGTCCCACAGCCCCACTACCACCGCCATACCACTGCTCCACCACCACCACCACACCACTGCCGCCCAACCACCTCCACCACTGTCCCACCACCACCACTGCCCCACCACACTACCGCCACTGACCCACCACACCACTTCCACACCACCGCGCCACCACTGCAAAAGCGCCACCACTGCAAAAGCGCCACCACAGCTACTGCAACACCACCACCACTGCAACCGCCCCACCACATCCACTGCCCGACCACCACCACAGACACTGCCCCACAGCCACTGCCCCACTACTACCGCCATACCACTGCCGCCCAACCACCTCCACCACTGTCCCACCACCACTACTACCCCACCACACTACTGCCACTGACCCACCGCACCACTTCCACACCACCGCGCCACCACTGCAAATGTGCCACCACAGCAACACCACCACCACTGCCCCACCACAGCTACTGCAACACCACCACCACTGCAACCGCCCCACCACAGCCACTGCCCCACCACAGCCACTGCCCCACCACAGCCAGTGACTCCCATCACAGCCACTCCTCCGCAACCCCACCACAGCCACACCACAGCCACTGACCTACCACCACCTCTGCCGCCACACCACCACTGCCCCACCACAACACCACTGACCCACCACCCCACCACAACCACTGCCCCCCCACCACCACTGTCCCACCACAACCACTGTCCCACCACAACCACTGACCCACCACCACCACAACACCACTGACCCCCCACCACCACCACTGCTCCACCACAGCTACTGCAACACCACCACCACTGCAACCGCCCCACCACATCCACTGCCCCACCACAGCCAATGACCCCCATCACAGCCACTCCTCCGCAACCCCACCACAGCCACTGACCTACCACCACCTCTGCCCCGCCACACCACCACTGCCCCGCCACAACACCACTGACCCACCACAACCCCTGCCCCCCCACCACCACTGTCCCACCACAACCACTGCCTCACCACAACCACACCACCACTGACCCACCACCACTGCAACTGCTCCACAACCACAGCCCCACCAGAGCCACTGACCCCCACACCGCCACACCACTGCCCCTGCCCTAACATAACCACTGCCCCACCACCACCACTGCTCCGCCACCCCACCACAACCACTGCCTCACCACCACTAACCCACCACCACTAACCCACCGCCACCACACCACCACCACTGCTCCGTCATTGACTCACCAGCACCACTGTCACACCACCGCCCCACCACCACCACTGACTCACTCCTGACCCACCACAGCCACTGCTCCGCCACTGACCCAACACCACCACTGCCCCACCATAGCCACTGCTCCGCCAATGACCCAACACCACCACTGCTCCGCCACTTACCCACCACAACCCCACCACTGCTCCGCCACTTACCCACCACAACCACAGCCCCACCAATGCTCCGCTATCACTGTCCCGCCACCACCACAGCTGCCCTACCAACCCCACTGACCCACTACCACTGCAACTGCCCCCACCACCACAAAACCACTGACCCACCCCCACTGTCTCACCATCACTGCAACTGAGCCACAACGACAGCCCCACCAGAGCCACTGCCCCACCACAGCCACACCACTGCCGCCACAGCCCTACCACCACTGCTCCGCAACTGCCCCACCAACTCCACTGCTCCGCCACCCCACCACAACCTCACCACCACTAACCCACCGACACCACACCACTACAACCACCACTGCACCGTCACTGACTCACCACCACCACCCCACCACCACAGCGGCTCCGCCACTGCCCCACCACCACCACTACTGATCCGCCACCTCACCACCACCACATCCCCACCACCACTACCCCACCACCACACCACCACCACTGCTCCGCCACTTACCCACCACCACCACAGCCCCACTACTGCTCCGCTACCACTGTCCCGCCACCACCACCGCTGCCCCACCGCCGCCACTGCTCCACCACCGCCCCACCACAGCCACTTCTACTCCACTGCCCACCACCACCAATGCTCCGCCACTGCCCCGCCACCACCACTGCTCCGCCACTGCCCCACCACCGCGCCACAACCATAGCCCCACGACAGCCACTGACCCCCCACCACAGCCACTGCTCCGCCACTACCTCACCGCCGCCACACCATCACCACCGCTGCCCCGCCACTGCCACTGACCTACCACCACCTCTGACTCACCACAGCCAATGCTTCACCACCACCACTGCCCCACCACTGCCCCACCACAGCCACTGCCACACAGCCACTACCCCTCCACCACTGCCATACCACTGCTCCACCACCACCACACCACTACTACTCCACCACCACCACACAACTGCCGCCCAACCACCACCACCACCACTGTCCCACCACCACCACACTACTGCCACACCACTTACACGCCATCGCGCCACCACCACAGCCACTGACCCACCACCACCGCTCCACCACTTCAAATGCGCCACCACCACAGACCCACCACAGCCACTGCCACACCATCACCACTGCTCCGTCACTGACCCACCACAGCCACTGCCCCACCACTGCTCCGCTACCACTGTCCCCCCGCCACCACCACCGCTACACCACTGCAACTGTTCCACCACCACCAGTCACTGCTCCGCAACCCCACCACAGCCACACCACAGCCACTGTCCTACCTACAACCACCACTGCCGCCACACAACTAATGCCCCACCACAGCCACTGCCCCACCACCGCCCCAGCACCACCACTGCCCCAGCACCACCACTGCCCCAGCATCACCACTGCCCCAGCACCATCACAGTCCCACTACACCACCGCCGCTCCTCCACCGTCCCATCACCACAGCTGCTCCGCCACTGCCCCACCGCCACCACTACCACAGCACCACCACTGCTCCGCCACTGACCCACCACAACCACTGCCCCAGCACCACCACAGCCCCAGCACCATCACTGCCCCAGCACCATCACAGCCCCACTACACCACCGCCGCTCCACCACAGCTGCTCCGCCACTGCCCCGCCACCGCCACAGCTCCGCCACTGCCCCACCACCGCGCCACAACCACAGCCCCACGACAGCCACTAACCCCCCACCACAGCCACTGCTCCGCCACTACCTCACCGCCACCACACCATCACCACCGCCGCCCCGCCACTGCCACTGACCTACCACCGACTCACCACAGCCAATGCTTCACCACCACCACTGCCCCACCACAGCCACTGCAACACCACCACCACTGCCCCACCACCACCACAGCCCCACCACAGCCACTGCCACACAGCCACTACCCCTCCACCACTGCCATACCACTGCTCCACCACCACCACACAACTGCCGCCCAACCACCACCACCACTGTCCCACCCCCACCACACTACTGCCACAACACTTACACGCCAACGCGCCACCACCACAGCCACTTACCCACCACCACCGCTCCACCACTGCAAATGCGCCACCACCACAGACCCACCGCAGCCATTGCCACACCATCACCACTGCTCCGCCACTGACCCACCACAACCACTGCCCCACCACTGCTCCGCAACCACTGTCCCGCCACCACCGCCGTCACACCACTGCCCCACCGCCGCCACACCACTGCAACTGTTCCACCACCACCAGTCACTGCTCCGCAACCCCACCACAGCCACACCACAGCCACTGTCCTACCTACAACCACCACTGCCGCCACACAACCAATGCCCCACCACAGCCACTGCCCCACCACAGCCACTGCCCCACCACCGCCCCAGCACCACCACTGCCCCAGCACCACCACTGCCCCAGCACCATCACTGCCCCACTACACCACCGCCGCTCCACCACCGTCCCATCACCACAGCTGCTCCGCCACTGCCCCACCACCACCCCGCCACCATCACCACACCACTACCACACCACCACCACTGCTCCGCCACTGACCCACCACCACCACTGCTCCGCCACTGACCCACCACAACCACTGCCCCACCACTGTCCCGCCACCACCGCCGTCACACCGCCGCCACACCACTGCCCCAACACAGCCAATGACCCACCACCACCACTGCTCCGCCACTGCCCCACCCACCACCACCACTGCTCCGCCACTGCCCCACCAACCACCACCACCACTGCCCCACCACAGCCACTGCCCCACCACCACCACACTACTGCCACTGACCCACCACCACCACAAAATCACCACCGCCGCACCACTGCCGCCACACCACTGCCCCACCACTACCACCGCCGCAGCAACACCACCACCACTGACCCACCACCGCCACTGACCCACCACCACCACTGACTCACCACAGCCAATGCTTCACCACCACCACTGCCCCACCACAGCAACACCACCACAGCAACACCACCACCACTGCCCCACCACAGCAACACCACCACCACTGCCCCACCACAGCAACACCACCACCACTGCCCCACCACAGCTACTGCAACACCATCACCACTGCAACCGCCCCACCACAGCCACTGCCCGACCACCACCACAGCCACTGTCCCACAGCCTCTGCTCCACTACCACCGCCATGCCACTGCTCCACCACCACCACACCACTGCCACCCAACCACCTCCACCACTGTCGTCCCACCACCACCACTGCCCCACCACACTACTGCCACTGACCCACCACACCACTTCCACACCACCGCGCCACCACTGCAAATGCGCCACCACCACTGCCCCACCGCAGCAACACCACCACCACTGCCCCACCACAGCTACTGCAACACCATCATCACTGCAACCGCCCCACCACAGTTACTGCCCGACCACCACCACAGCCACTGCCCAACAGCCACTGCCCCACTACCACCGCCATACCACTGTTCCACCACCACCATCACACCACTGCCGCCCAACCACCTCCACAACTGTCCCACCACACTACTGCCACTGACCCACCACACCACTTCCACACCACCGCGCCACCACTGCAAATGTGCCACCACAGCAACACCACCACCACTGCAACCGCCCCACCACAGCCACTGCCCCACCACAGCCACTGTCCGACCACAGCCAGTGACTCCCATCACAGCCACTCCTCCGCAACCCCACCACAGCCACTGACCTACAACCACCTCTGCCGCCACACCACCACTGCCCCACCACAACACCACTGACCCACCACAACCGTCCCACCACGCCCGCTGCCCTGCACA
>NW_024730596.1:0-11363 GCF_018991925.1 Homarus americanus
GGTGTGGAAGAATTCAGAGAGGGAGAGGTTGACCACGTGGGCTTCAGCACCACTGGCCGCGTGGGCTTCAGCACCACGGGCCACGTGGTGTTCTTGGTTCTGTGTGGTGGGCTGCTTCTGTTGAGTTTTCTTTTCTTGGTTTTTCTTTACTGCTGGTTTTTTCTTTTCTTGGGAGCGTACAGCAAGGAGGGCCTCTTTGTAGCTCAGTTTTTTCTCAAGGCGAGCCTTGGCTACCCTACATTCCTCCTTCCATCTGGGGCAGGTCCGGTCGGCGGAGGAGTGTGGGCCACCACAGGCAACGCATTTTTTCTCTGTGTTGGGGCAGGCCGTGTAGCGGTGTCCAGGGCTGCCACACATGGAGCAGGTGTCTTCCTGCGCCTCACACTTGTTTACAGTGTGTCCATAGTGCTGGCATTTGTAACACCGTTTCGGTCTGCAGTAGGGCTTGACTGGCATAGTTAACCACGCCAGTTGAGCTTCCTTGGGTAGGGTGGAGTGGTGTCCGATGAGGGCAGTGGTGTCGGACAGCTTCTTCACAACTTGGAGCTGCTGCTCCTTGAGGAGCTCACTCAGCTCTGCTTTGTCCATGTGGGCAATTTCGGCGTGGGAGATTACACCCAGCTTCAAGTTGTCCCACATGAAGGCAAACATTTTAAAAGGAATGCCGTTGATGTCTGGGATCTCCGCGAGTTGAGCGAGCATGCCCTTCTCGGCGAAGGTGATCTTGATGTCACCATGGAGCTTTAGACGCTCCACCTTGGTGACCCCCACGATCCCATTAGCTTCGAAAAACTTCTGGAGAACTAGGAGGTTTAGTTTCTTGGGGCAGGTCGGCGTGTCCGGACGTATCCGCGCCACGTTAACAAACTCGTAACCGTTCATGGTGAGGGAGAGAGAGTGCTTCGCCCACGGTTTGGTGGGAGTAGGTGGCGTGCTGTGGACGCAGCGGTAGTATCGTTCATCCAAGGCCGTCCCTCCCTCTTGGAGGTGGGGCGTAGCTTGCGGATGACGCATGCGGCACTCGTGGCCAATGAGGTGGCCACTGAGGTGGAGAATGTCTGTATATAAGCCCGCCCGCCTGCCGGGACGCCCGTATTGACTATTTCGTCGTCGAGATGGCCCGTACTAAACAGACTGCCCGCAAGTCCACTGGAGGCAAGGCTCCACGGAAGCAGCTTGCCACCAAGGCAGCTCGCAAGTCCGCCCCAGCCACCGGTGGTGTCAAGAAGCCCCATCGTTACAGGCCCGGAACCGTCGCCCTTCGTGAGATCCGTCGTTACCAGAAGAGCACAGAGCTACTCATCAGGAAGCTGCCCTTCCAGCGCCTGGTGCGTGAGATCGCCCAGGATTTCAAGACTGACCTGCGCTTCCAGTCGTCTGCCGTCATGGCTCTGCAGGAAGCCTCTGGGGCTTACCTGGTGGGTCTTTTCGAGGACACCAACCTGTGTGCCATTCACGCCAAGCGCGTTACCATCATGCCCAAGGACATCCAGCTGGCCCGGCGCATCCGCGGAGAGCGTGCTTAAGTCCTCTTCCTTGGGGAAAAACAAAAAGCACAACAAAACCTACCAGACATCTATAACTCGGCCCTTCTCAGGGCCAAAGAACTGTTCTGAAGATAATTTTCATGACAATCTAAATGGTTGGTGGTCGGAGAGCGTTAATTTCGGTTACCCAAATCGCCTAACGGTAAGTTGGTAACATTCGTGGAGGTACGATTGTATAGTAGGTCATCAATTCGGGAGGTGGGTGGGTGCAACAAACAAGAGCTAGTAACAAATAAATATATAAAGAATAAGTAAGTAAATAAATAAATAAAATAAAAGAACATACAATAAAATAAAAAAAAAAAATTGTTTACATGAAATAGGCGTGCTGCAAACAAGAAATGAAGCCCAAACACACTCCATGTATGTCACTTTGCAGTGGGTGTACAACTACTCCACGCAGAATTTATTTATTTATTTATTATGTTTCGATTTAGTCCGGTTTCTACGCCAATAGAGAATGCAGATTATTATAATTTTTTTTTTATTTATTTCCCTCTCAATATATCACTGTCGGTAACTGTCTCTTTAACATGTAACTGTGGCTCCGATGGAGCCGATTAAGTTGTAGTAGTGGGATGGCGTGTTTGTTGTGCACAAGTAACCTCTTACTTGGAAGAGGTGTACTTGGTGACAGCCTTGGTGCCCTCAGACACGGCATGCTTGGCCAGTTCACCGGGCAGCAAGAGTCGGACAGCTGTCTGGATTTCCCGACTTGTAATGGTGGAGCGTTTGTTGTAGTGCGCCAGGCGGGAAGCCTCGGCAGCGATGCGCTCGAAGATGTCGTTCACGAAAGAGTTCATGATGGACATAGCTTTGGAGGAGACTCCTGTGTCGGGGTGCACTTGCTTCAGTACCTTGTAGATGTAGATGCTGTAGCTTTCCTTCCTCCTGCGCTTCTTCTTCTTGTCACCCTTGGCAATGGCCTTCTGGGCCTTTCCAGCCTTCTTGGCAGCCTTTCCGGAAGTTTTGGGAGGCATGGCGGCACAGTTACTCGTGGCGCGGAGCGAGAGAATTGAAAACTGGCCCGACTAACTTTTCCTTATATACCGAGCGGGCCGCTCAGGATCAGACTGGCTGCAGCTACGGCTCTCTTACATTGGTTGGGTCCGCGAGACGGCCACCTGGCCTGATCCTGAGCTTGGTATAAAAGACCAAGGTGGCGGGCGGAAATTTAACTCCTATCACGAAAAGCAGCAGCAGCAACATGTCAGGACGCGGCAAGGGAGGCAAAGTGAAGGGCAAGTCAAAGTCCCGTTCTAGCAGGGCCGGACTCCAGTTCCCCGTGGGTAGAATCCACCGTCTCTTGCGTAAGGGCAACTATGCTGAGCGCGTTGGTGCAGGTGCCCCTGTGTACCTTGCAGCCGTCATGGAGTACCTGGCAGCAGAAGTGCTCGAGCTGGCCGGTAACGCCGCCCGCGACAACAAGAAGACCCGCATTATCCCACGTCATCTTCAGCTTGCCATTCGCAATGACGAGGAGCTGAACAAGCTCCTGTCTGGAGTCACCATTGCCCAAGGGGGTGTCCTTCCTAACATCCAAGCTGTGCTCCTCCCCAAGAAGACAGAGAAGAAATAAGAACCCAAGGTTCGTTCACACAAGACAACCTAACCAAACAGGCTCCTTTCGGAGCCACAGGATATCACTTAAAGAGAGAAATATACGACATCAACGTTTTGCAGGATAACACTCTATTTTACGTGTAATTAGCATAGTATTGTGGAAATAGAGTGAAATTGATTTTGAATGTTGTAGATGTGAAGGGTTACTGCGGGGGCCTGGGGTGGGGGACTTAAACGGGACTTAGAAGGGCGCAAGAAGCAGCAGCAGCAGCAGCAGCAGCAGCCAGGGAGGCGACCTTATTTTCAGTCAGGTTCATACACAAATAAATACATCAGATTCATTGACAGTACAGTACACATTTACCAGTGTGGGCTAGCCAATTTGGGATAAAGAGCAAGAATGTAATGTCCTCAATGAAGTAATGACATAGTTCAAGATACAATAAGTGAGGTGGCCTGAAGTCTTTGACAGTGTCCCATTCAATAATATAGTAGTGCTTTAAAGGTGTATCACCAAGTTTACATGCTGAGTGTTCCTTTATGGGTACAGCGTTACTAACTAGCCAGATGTGTCTGTATCCTAACCTAATTCTGGCCACGACTACATCACACAGGCAGGCAGGAGCAAGTTGTTTGGACACTCTTCCTAGCCCCCTTGGTCCCTGTTCACCTACCTACTGTAGCAGTAAGTAGGTACCTGTTGTAAATCGAAAGGTTGCCAATTCGTATTCAGGGAAAGTTGTTGGAGCTTCTAAACTTGAACTGACACAATCCGAGGAGTGGTGACCCGAGGATCACAGACACTATCTCTCCCACTACAAATCCCTTCCTAACCTCCTGCTCCTTCCTATGTCCTCCCAAAATTGAACCATGCTATCGCAAAGGTAATAATACAGGTAGAGACAACAACATATTTTCCTATTGTCTTATTATATATTAATAACAGAAACGCTGCCGCCATCCCGGAGGCTTTACATTGTCTCACTGTTCATTCCCTCCACAATTCTTCCTCTTACTTCTTCTTCTTCTTCTTCTTCTTCTTCTTCTTCTTCTTCTTCTTCTTCTTCTTCTTCTTCTTCTTCTTCTTCTTCTTCTTCTTCTTCTTCTTCTTCTTCTTCTTCTTCTTCTTCTTCTTCTTCTTCTTCTTCTTCTTCTTCTTCTTCTTCTTCTTCTTCTTCTTCTTCTTCTTCTTCTTCTTCTTCTTCTTCTTCTTCTTCTTCTTCTTCTTCTTCTTCTTCTTCTTCTTCTTCTTCTTCTTCTTCTTCTTCTTCTTCTTCTTCTTCTTCTTCTTCTTCTTCTTCTTCTTCTTCTTCTTCTTCTTCTTCTTCTTCTTCTTCTTCTTCTTCTTCTTCTTCTTCTTCTTCTTCTTCTTCTTCTTCTTCTTCTTCTTCTTCTTCTTCTTCTTCTTCTTCTTCTTCTTCTTCTTCTTCTTCTTCTTCTTCTTCTTCTTCTTCTTCTTCTTCTTCTTCTTCTTCCATCAATACTTTATTAACGGTGTATGTAAGTTTCACCATGTTTTGCACTACAGCAGTAGAGCAAAGTATATTTTGTTAGCAATAAACCAAAAGCATATTTTATGGCCTAATCATCACTACATAGAACACCACCCATAAAGCATGATACTAGTAGACCACAAAAACTGCTATAAACCCCCAAAGCATATTTTATTGCCTAATCATCACTACATAGAACACCACTCATAAAGCATGATACTATTAGACCACAAACTGCTATAAACCCCAATAATATACTATACTAGTGACTCTAATTGTGTTACCCAATATTATACGAAATAATACTATAAAACATAATAATAAACACACTAATAGTGTATATTAGTTGAATGCACAATCTGATGAGAAGTCAAAAAAAAAAAAAAAAAAATAGCAACAACCTAGAAAGAGTGTAGAGTATTTTTGTGCAAACTATTATACTAGTAGATGGTCTAAGATAACTGTATGTGAAGGAAAAGGTGTGCTCTCCACTCAAACTTTCTTTTTATGAAATCTCCTACTCCCCAGCTGAGCGGTACGCCCAATGGGAAACAAAACGTGGCACATAACACGCCGCCCGCCAGCTCTGGCTCGGTGAATAGGAATCAGTAATCGGGCGGAGTATAAACAACACCGCCGCCAATGTGCTCCTCCCATCTCTGAGGAAATCTGGCGGGCAACTTAGTATTATATTAGCATGTAATAATAATAACAATAATAATAATAATACTACTACTACTACTACTAATAATAATAATAATAATAATAATAATAATATTAATAATAATAATATTAATAATAATAACATGCAATTTCATTTTATAACACATACTAACAAAATAGTGTATAGCCTACTATACTTAACTATAATAGGTTAGGTTGCGTAGGAGGATCTAAAAAGTACAGTAGTATACACACACACACACACACACACACACACACACACACACACACACACATACATATAGACAACAAACTAAATTAGAAACCAAACGTCAGTGAAGTTATCAAATCCTCCAGTTTCCGTCTCCACCTCCTACGCCGACTCAAGTCCCTCGGTGGTCCTGCACACGAGCTCCTCAGTGTTTACACAACATTCATACTTCCCAAGCTCACCTATGCCTCCTCCACCTGGTCTTCCTCCCTAAATGCCCCACAACGTAAACACCTCGAAAAAGTGCAAAAGAGGCCATGCAAGATTATTCTCTACCCTTCCTACTCCACATATCAAGAAGCGCTCAACACACTGACCGACCCTTTAGACTCTCACTGACCATCACCACGACCTCATCTGCAAATTTGGTAAGAAGCTTCTACACCGGCTCCTACTACCACCTGAGATCCCTAGTCCGAGAATTGCTCTTCGACACCACAACCGCATCCAGCCCAGCCCATACGTGCACGAACTGATCGCTATAAGAACAGCCCAGTCCCAACCATTGTAAAAATTATCGATAACTTGTAATAAATCAGTGTACTCACTCCCAGTAAACACTACTCCTTGCACTGTCACTATGTTGAAATGAACTGTAGTTTGAGCTTTTCCCCAGCTAGTTATTATATGTCTTATTTGTGTCACTCATGTTACTTGTATATTATTTGTAATTCGTAACCCATTCCCCAAATATGTAACTGTATATTTTCAGTCTTCTGGCTGCCAAGCTCTTTCAATAAACCGTTAATTATTATTATTATTATTATTATTTATATGTTGGCCCATACCAACTCACTCCCCTGAACCCTCCTCCCCAGCGGACTATCAACAAGTTCTTGCCATAAGGTACTATCTCATTTGGCCAAGGAATGGAACCAGTGATGAATAGTGGTGAACAGTGCTTAACTCAGTGAAAAACAACTCGGCAGTTGAGTCTTACCCAAGCTAGCTAACCACCTTCACACAGTGAGGTCCCAGGTACCCAGTTATACTTCCCCTGAGACTCCACGATAGAGAGGCCTGGGACCACACCACACCCACTTGAATGAGTGAGTCATGTCGACCACGTGGTGTCCCCAAGATGCTACGACAACACGTAGTGAATGTTTTGCTACAGCATCATCATGTGAATTTCCTCATAACACCATCTGTGAGGTAACTGCTACATCATCAGGCCCCTCATAACGCCATCTGTGAGGGAGTTACTACACTACGTGTCTGGTGTTCAACATCTCACCTTACATGATCTACGCGTGCAAACATTAATCTGTATATTCACTGTGTGCTCCTTCACCTTTCTCTAATGAGGGCTTTTGTTAAACCACCAATTTATGATGTACTAAGTCATTTGTGTCCAATGTATACTTTCGAAAAGCCCTTGTTTGGGGAAGGTAGGAGAGAGTAGTCGTCATTATTGTCCAAGCCACATTATTTATTTCTATATATAAGTAATGCAGGCTGGTTTTTAAATACCTCAATCCCCTAACGGTGCCGTTTGTATATTAAGAAATACCGAAGCCATACAGTACAACACCAGCGAATATGAAGTATCACTGTAACCGGCAACTGTTACTCACTCATACCTACATACATATATAGAGTCTTTACAGAATGATAGCAGACACGGGGAAGACGAACAACAAGAGGAGAAGAGTTAGAAGAAAATCAACTTCAAGCTAAGAAGAAGAATACCAAGACATTTCCTCCAAACAAGAAAACAACACACACAATCAAGCCGACCAAACACTGAGAAACCATGGCGGAACCCAACATGCACCGGACGCTTGACCTGACTCTATCCTGCCGCATCCAGGCGAGTTGCTGCTTAAAGTCCCTCCCGCAAGCGCTGTTTAGCCACTGCACCTATTCTATCCTCCTAAAATTCACTTCAATCCCCCCCTGCCACTAGCATGTTATGTATGTATGTATGTATGTATGTATGTATGTATGTATGTATGTATGAATGAATGATAACTGCAACTTTGTGTATTAAAACTCATTACTCTTACCGAAGTAATATAGTGCGTGGTTATGTTATGTCATGTTAGGATAGATTATAAACTACATTGGGTTACATTTCGTGAGGTTCGGTGACGCTACAGGAAGTTAGGTGAGGTACCTGGAGGTTAGGTGAATGTTGACTGACTGACTGACTGACTGACTGACAATTATTAGGAAGTGGTTCCAACACGTTCACACACAACCTATACTCACTTTCACGGTGGGATGTGGACAACGGCGTTTCTTAACAGGCGTTCGTGGCGGTTTGTGGTGGAATACGCGACGGTGGTGGTGGTGTGCGCCGGTCCATCAGGTTGATTAACCACCAAAACCATAAAGGGTGCGGCCCTGCCGTTTCAGGGCATACACCACATCCATGGCGGTGACGGTCTTCCTTTTTGCGTGCTCGGTGTAGGTGACGGCGTCACGGATGACGTTCTCCAGAAACACCTTGAGGACGCCGCGGGTCTCCTCGTAGATGAGGCCGGATATACGTTTAACACCTCCACGCCGAGCTAGACGACGAATGGCGGGCTTGGTGATACCCTGGATGTTGTCACAAAGCACCTTACGATGACGCTTGGCGCCACCCTTTCCAAGTCCCTTGCCTCCTTTGCCTCGTCCAGTCATGTTGTTGTGGTTGCTACTACAGGTGGTCCTGGTGTGGCTTCGCCCACGGTTTGGTGGGAGTAGGTGGCGTGCTGTGGACGCAGCGGTAGTATCGTTCATCCAAGGCCGTCCCTCCCTCTTGGAGGTGGGGCGTAGCTTGCGGATGACTCTAACCCGAAAGGCCCATACAGACCACATTCACCACCTACTCCGGGTCATCACACGATACCCACCACCCAGATAGCTTAGAAAGCATCCTCTCCCAGCAAGTGCGGACCCCAGTTCGGGGGGCGCGCCACTCCGAGGCTGACCACGTCCAAGAGTGGGGGCCGGTGGTAAGCGTCCACTGATCGGGGGTCCGCTCACACTTGCAACCTGCAGTATCCCTCCAATCTGCAGGTGGGACCACCTCCAATCCCAATCCGGTCTGGCTGCTCCTGGAGCACCAGCCGGAACCACCAAACGGGCCGCCTATAGGCAAAGGCCCGTGTCGGACTACGGTCCGACAATCTATACAACAACAACAACAACCAGGCCGCCCGTATTAACTATTTCGTCGTCGAGATGGCCCGTACTAAACAGACTGCCCGCAAGTCCACTGGAGGCAAGGCTCCACGGAAGCAGCTTGCCACCAAGGCAGCTCGCAAGTCCGCCCCAGCCACCGGTGGTGTCAAGAAGCCCCATCGTTACAGGCCGGGAACTGTCGCCCTTCGTGAGATCCGTCGTTACCAGAAGAGCACAGAGCTACTCATCAGGAAGCTGCCCTTCCAGCGCCTGGTGCGTGAGATCGCCCAGGATTTCAAGACTGACCTGCGCTTCCAGTCGTCTGCCGTCATGGCTCTGCAGGAAGCCTCTGAGGCTTACCTGGTGGGTCTTTTCGAGGACACCAATCTGTGTGCCATTCACGCCAAGCGCGTTACCATCATGCCCAAGGACATCCAGCTGGTCCGGCGCATCCGCGGAGAGCGTGCTTAAGTCCTCTTCCTTGGGGAAAAATAAAAAGCACAACAAAACCTACCAGACATCGATAACTCGGCCCTTCTCAGGGCCAAAGAACTGTTCTGAAGATAATTTTCATGACAATCGAAATGGTTGGTGGTAGGAGAGCGTTAATTTCGGTTACCCAAATCGCCTAACGGTAAGTTGGTAACATTCGTGCAGGCACGATTGTATAGTAGGTCATCAATTCGGGAGGTGGGTGCAACAAACAAGAGCTAGTAACAAATAAATATATAAAGAATAAATAAGTAAATAAATAACTAAAATAAAAGAAAATACAATGAAATAAAATAAATTGTTTACATGAAATAGGCGTGCTGCAAACAAGAAATGACGCCCAAACACACTCCATGTATGTCACTTTGCAGTGGGTGTAAAACTACTCCACGCAGAATTTATTTATTTATTTATTTATTATGTTTCGATTTAGTCCTGTTTCTACGCCAATAGAGAATGCAGATTATTATAATTTTTTTTTTATTTCCCTCTCAATACATCACTGTCGGTAACTGTCTCTTTTAACATGTAACTGTATGGCTCCGATAGGAGCCGATTAAGTTAGCCAGTAGTGGGATGGCGTGTTTGTTGTGCACAAATAACCTCTTACTTGGAAGAGGTGTACTGGTGACAGCAATTGCCCTCAGACCACGGCATGCTTGGCCAGTTCACCGGGCAGCAAGAGTCGGACAACTGTCTGGATTTCCCGACTTGTAATGGTGCTGGGCGTTTGTTGTAGTGCGCCAGGCGGGGAAGCCTCGGCAGCGATGCGCGCTCGAAGATGTCGTTCACGAAAAGAGTTCATGATGGACGCCAGCTTTGGAGAGAGACTCCTGTGTCGGGGTGCACTTGCTTCAGTACCTTGTAGATGTAGATGCTGTAGCTTTCCTTCCTCCTGCGCTTCTTCTTCTTGTCACCCTTGGCAATGGCCTTCTGGGCCTTTCCAGCCTTCTTGGCAGCCTTTCCGGAAGTTTTGGGAGGCATGGCGGCACAGTTACTCGTGGCGCGGAGCGAGAGAATTGAAAACTGGCCCGACTAACTTTTCCTTATATACCGAGCGGGCCGCTCCGGATCAGCCTGGCTGCAGCTACGGCTCTCTTACATTGGTTGGGTCCGCGAGACGGCCACCTGGCCTGATCTGAAGCGGTATAAAAGACCAAGGTGGCGAGGCGGAAATTCTAGCTCCTATCTACGAAAAGCAGCAGCAGCAACATGTCGGGACGCGGCAGGGAGGCAAAGTGAAGGGGCAAGTCAAAGTCCGTTCTAGCAGGGCCGGACTCCAGTTCCCGTGGGTAGAATCCACCGTCTCTTGCGTAAGGGCAACTATGCTGAGCGCGTTGGTGCAGGTGCCCCTGTGTACCTTGCAGCCGTCATGGAGTACCTGGCAGCAGAAGTGCTCGAGCTGGCCGGTAACGCCGCCCGCGACAACAAGAAGACCCGCATTATCCCGCGTCATCTTCAGCTTGCCATTCGCAATGACGAGGAGCTGAACAAGCTCCTATCTGGAGTCACCATTGCCCAAGGGGGTGTCCTTCCTAACATCCAAGCTGTGCTCCTCCCCAAGAAGACAGAGAAGAAATAAGAACCCAAGGTTCGTTCACACAAGACCACCTAACCAAACAGGCTCCTTTCGGAGCCACAGGATATCACTTAAAGAGAGAAATATACGACATCAACGTTTTGCAGGATAACACTCTATTTTACGTGTAATTAGCATAGTATTGTGGAAATAGAGTGAAATTGATTTAGAATGGTGTAGATGTGAAGGGCGGTTGTGGGGGCCTGGGGTGGGGGACTTAAACGGGACTTAGAAGGGCGCAAGAAGCAGCAGCAGCAGCAGCAGCAGCAGCCAGGGAGGCGACCTTATTTTCAGTCAGGTTCATACACAAATAAATACATCAGATTCATTGACAGTACAGTACACATTTACCAGTGTGGGCTAGCCAATTTGGGATAAAGAGCAAGAATGTAATGTCCTCAATGAAGTAATGACATAGTTCAAGATACAATAAGTGAGGTGGCCTGAAGTCTTTGACAGTGTCCCATTCAATAATATAGTAGTGCTTTAAAGGTGTATCACCAAGTTTACATGCTGAGTGTTCCTTTATGGGTACAGCGTTACTAACTAGCCAGATGTGTCTGTATCCTAACCTAATTCTGGCCACGACTACATCACACAGGCAGGCAGGAGCAAGTTGTTTGGACACTCTTCCTAGCCCC